>NC_026148.1:9721873-9739595 GCF_000512975.1 Sesamum indicum | reverse complement strand
GTAATTGTTTGATGTAATTTGTTTTTATTTTGACTTATAACACTGTCCTTAATTTAGGGTATTTTCAAGGTTGGCAACACTGTGAAGTGAAATATTATGAACCTCTCATGACATCTCATAAGTGAATATCTGCAGTTGCTTTATGATTAGTATTTGATGTGCCGTGATTAGCATAGAACATTTAGGAGACATCATAGCATGGATCAGATTTTACGTTCTTATGTCTATATTTCCTGATCTAGTTCTTTTTTTGTTTCCTTTTCCTGTCAGACTCGCTTGTGCAGTTGATCGAAGACAGTGGTATACAACTTTGGGGTTAAATTGGAAAAAGAAATAAGGTTGTGAAGAAAACCTTTGGTTGTGGATTCTTTGTTGATGGGATAGAGCCCATACCTGCAAAATGCTTAGCAGTGTGGGTCTTGAAGTTATGAACTCCAGCAATCCAGAGTTAAATTGGAATACAGTGACGAAAGGAAGGCGCTCCAGGAAGTCGATAGCTAGAAGCTTGAATGGTGTTGCAAAAGTAAGCAATTCTGCTAGCCCGAAAAGGGTTGGAGATTTTTCTGGCTCTGATTCTGACAAGGTATGTTGTAAGCTATTTATTATCGTTGCTATTTATTTATTCAAGTCAACACTTCAACAACTACCGGTTCCTATCTGTTGATATGGCAGTTTGGTGAAGCTGTTCTTGGACAATCAACTTCTGGTAAGTCAGAGAGTGTTCCAATCAAGAAAAGAAGACATTTACTTCAAACTCCATTACCTCACTCTTGGACTCCCTCCTTGCGCCGCCAAGGTTCTCTCTCGCCACGAACTCGTTCTTCTTCACCATTTTCTGAAGACCAAGAGCAACTTCCATATCGTAATTGCTCCTCAGGTCAGAGGATCTCCAACTGGCAATTAAGAGGAGTTGATGGGTCGACAAAAGTTAGATTTGGTGGAGGGTTTGATAACATCTTCCTGTGTGACCGAACAGGACATGGATATACTGATGCTGGGGACTTCTCTGGTATTGAACTTCTGGCAGCTGCTGCTAGCATGGATGATGATGCCGATAATGCTAAGGAAGACGTTCTTGTTGCAGGAGATTCTTTAATGCCAAGAGACCCAGATGCCTCCTCTTCAGCTGCATATTATAAACTAGGTTTACATGGTAATGAATCTCAGAACTCCTTGAGTAATGCAACAGTGGGTGGAGGTAATACTGGCTGCCCTGTAGCCTTGAACAACTCTGCTGCTGGTTTGCATAGCACGTCTGGAAGCCCAGAAGAGGGGACAATGCCAAAGGTAAACAGACAGCATTGGGATTTAAACACCCTGATGGATGCTTGGGATGAGCCGTATGATAATTCAAATGCTGGAAATACCTTAAAGGATGTTGATGATATGCATATGGAAGAGAGGCAGAAGGTTCCTGGGAATCATATACTTTCTAATTCAGATGGCACCGAAGATGAGTCGTCAAACCTGAAAATAGAAGAAAATAAGTCTACAACAGTTTCGCCAGATAGAACCAGCAGCAAGCTGCCCGCCCTTGAGGAACATTTATTGGAACCACCAAATAGTTCTAATTCCAAAGCTGCTGAAGAGATGTTTGATCCGAAGGGAAATGCTGTTGAGAGGAACCCAGATCAAGTTTTAAGCTGTGATGCTCATAAGCAGGCTTCGAATCAAGTTATAAGCACAGATGCTATTCATGATAGTTCTCCTTTTGCTAAGCAGTGTTGCTCCTCTGGCATGACTTCTGTAGAAAATATCAGCACTCTGTCGAGACCTGTTGCTATAACACAGGATGAAGATTGTTCCAGTAATGTTAGCGAATGTGAGAGAACTACAGCTTTTGATATGATTCAGACAGTGGCTCAAGATGTTGCCACGAATGATGTACCAGCCAGTGACCTATCTGAATCTGTGAGCAACGTCCAGCGTCAAAACACTAAAGATTTTCAGAACGCCTCTGAACTGCATGGTATTATGATTTTTTTGAAGGAGAGTATTAACAATGTCACCTAGGGAGATGTTGAATATTCTTTTGTAGTTTAGATGTACTGAATTGCTTTATTCTCAATCCTAATATGTTACTATTCTTGCTGCAGGCACTTTTACTCAAGACGGTCAGTCTGTCCTAATTGATGATTCAAAGAGTCAGAACAGCGGAACTTTTGCCTCTCGTTCTGCAAGAGCTGATTGTCAGGGGAATGTACAACCGTCTGAACTTGTTGTCAAGCAGGAGGATAATATCCTTCCTGATGAAGGATCAAAGGGGATTGCAATGGAAGACTCGTGCAAGAGTAGTAGTGCTGGAGCACAATGTGATGACCCCACAACTTCTGTTGGAAAGATTAGTTCGGCTATTGAGGCCCAACATGAGTCTGATCTTTCTCAGGATAACCACTTTCACATGGTTGATGGAGATGACTTGGCTAGGTTCCAGGAAGGGTATGATTCTCCATACGAGGATGGGGAGTTGAGGGGTTCATTTTTGTATTCTTGGGAGGATAATGAGTTGGAAAATGAGTGTGTCGACTATGAATCTGATGGAAGAAACGGAGATGGTTCTGATGCTGCTGATTACCCTGGGTCCGAGATTATTGAAGGTTGTTCTGGGGGTTCTGATGGCACTCAAAGGAGAAGTTTGTTGGCGAAAAGATTGCCAGAAGGCACAGGGATTAAGAGTGTTCCTAGTAAAGATTCTGTGAGGAGACATTTTGTGAAAGATGACTCTGAAAATAACGAGATAGCAGGAAGGGGATCGAATGCAGGTTCTGGTACTACAGTTGAGCAGGCAGTGGGAATGGTTATCGAGGAAAATGATGATGGCATCAATAGGAGACAGCTGACGGACCGAAGAGAAGCAGTTGATTTTAAAGTAACACAAATGGACGACTATGCATCAAAGACTGGCAGGGGAAAGCTTCAATCTCGTATTGAAGGACGGTCATCTATGGATGCAACTGATGAGAAGGATCTTCTCTTTGTAGAGCAATGCAGGTATAAAAAATTTTCTATGAATGTGTGCTATTAGTAGGCATCTTATGTTTATACCCATGCAGTTTAATGTTTCGTTTTGGTTAGTAGTCTATTTGAAACTCTATTTAGTTCATATTGTATTAATTAATGTTGTATGTTTTAGGTCACGTCGCCTCGGCGGTTCATATTCTCGGACTGAAAGGGATACGAGTCCTGACAAACACTTGGGTAGATATAGATCAACCACTCATGGTGAAAGAGATGGGGTTCATCACTGGACATCATGGGGTTCAAGAAGGCGATTTGCCCCAAGTTATGAGGGAGCGGAGGGTCGTAGCCACACCAGGCCAAGAGGTATAGCTGGTGATTCTGCAGATAAGATTGGTGGATTCGGCTATAATGATCCGAGGCAAACTGCTAGTTATTTGTCAAAAGGCTTGCATAGGCCCCTTGTGAGGAGATCACCAGTGGACAGGGATGGTTATTTTGTTGTGCGGAGAAGAGTGCCCCCAACACGAGGAGTCAGCAACTATAGAAGCAGGGGACATTATTCACAACGTGCGGGTAGAGATTTGGGAGAAGATTTTGACCCTCTCCCTGATGATGCTGGAGCATCTGTTCGCTTGCCACGTTATCTATCGAGGAGAGAACGCAGCTTTTCTCCAGGTTCTGGTAGAAGTGCTCATATGCCGTTACCCCGCAGGAGATCTCGTTCAAGATCCAGAACACGTTCCCCCAGGGCATGGCATTCCCACAGGGAACGCTTCTTGGGTACTAGAAGGCACAGCAGGTCTCCAGATTTCAGGTCTGACACGAGGGTGGAGAGAGTGAGGATTCCCTTTTCAAAACCTACTTTTGCATCCGATTTTGGAGAGGGTTACATATCCCCATCAAGAGGTCACTTCTCCCCACAACGGAACAGTCGATGGGTTGATGATCGAACTTTTGCAGATAACCATTTAAGGCGCAGGAGATCTCCGATGAGAGTTTTTAGGCGCACCCAGAGGTTTGATAGTGTTGGTTCTTCTGGACGATTGAAGTCAGATGAATACTTTAGACCCATGATTCGTCCTGGAAGATTCTCTTTCATGGCCAATGGTGGTAGAGAATGCAAATTAGAATCCAATTACGATGATAGAAGGCGTGATGACAGTAGTGAGGTGATGCATCGAGGACTGCATTCCGATGAAGGTGGAAATGTGAGGCGTTTCCGGCATACAGCAGCAGATGATTTTGAGACGAGCAACTTGAATAATGATGATGATGTCCGAGTTACTGACCCAAGGGATGTGCCTCAGACTCAGGGTGATAGGGAAGATAAGAGAGCATATAAGATCTGATTGACTGTGGTGGTGTCTGGTAGAAGGTAGATTATGAGGAGCATCAACAAAGAAGAGACTGAGCATGGCTTTTGTGCTCTTTTCTTCTTGGGTTGGTGGCTGGTCTTAGGTAGGAATTCTATACCAGTTGATGAACTTTTTTTTTCCCGTTTTTCAACCAAGTAGTTGTCGTCTAAGGTTAATTTTTCTGATTATTTTTATTGGTTCAATATTTTGGGAAGAGGCTGCGTTTGGCGGCCGTGTTGTTTTTGTTCCCCTTTGGTCGTTTTTATTGTATATCCTTGGAAGAAAAGGCCGTTGGTGCAATGCCTTGAGAGTTAAAAGCTCTTTTGCCTTGGCAAGGCCGTGTTTTTGTGGCAACTTGCATCTGGATCTCGGAGTTCAATGCAGTAAAATCTTTGTGATTGTGTAATATCTGCGTCCTGTATCTCAGTGATGCAGACGACGTGTGTGCGCGCCATTATATGATGATTGACTCTATCTCTCACCAATAAGGCAATCTTGTCAAAGGATTTTTCATTCGATATTAAGCATATTTGCGAGGGCTTCTAAAGTTTCAAGTATGACACAAAATCTGCTGAAAATTGAAGAACCTGCTATTCCAAATACAGTTATCTCTTGCTTTCGTACTCCAAAATTTACCAGTTAAAGCTGAAAGATCTATAATGCAGGTTTTTGGTAAGATCAGATGAACATATTCCAGCTACATCTTCCCTCATCTTCTTCGGCCCGCTGACTAACACACCAACATTGGATTCGCTGTTCTCAGATAGTATTTCTGCACCATAAAACCACACGTTCCCGTTGACTCTGTAATGCAGATATCAGTTCACAAAAAAATTTCAAACCAAAAAGAAACTTACTCTGCAGATTGGGCCTTCTGCCATAATGTACGGTAGTAACTTGCTTGAAAGACCTGTGCGTAATGCTTTCTAGTTCTGTTTCAACATTGTAACGCCATGATTCTGGCACTGGACATGACATGGGAGTTGGGCTATCAGAATCTTGAATCTGTCTCGTGTCCCTCATGTTCTGTTTCTTGTTCCAAATGAAAGCTAGAGTGGCAGCAATCACCACAGACACACACAAGAATACTGTATTGATCATTGATCTTGCAGCGTATGGATATATCATGTTGGTGTTATGATCGACGGGGTAGATGTAGTAATGGTTAAGCAGCCCAATTAGAAGGAGGAAAATGATGAAAGATGCTGAGATAACAGCTCCAAGCCAGAGCCAGCTGTTTGAGCCTAAAACTGCAGACACTGGCCTATCTACTACACTTGGCTTTAACCATATGCTCTGGGTCAGTTTCTGGCTGTCTGTCGAGGGATTTCTGTCTCTAGTGACGTAAGCTTGGATTTGCAGCTGCAGATGGGAAATGTCATGAGAAGTCCCTGACAATGGAAGAAGAAGATCTAGCATCGTGAGATCTGCAGATTTCTTGAAAACAGCGACAAGAAGGATTCTTGGAGTCTTTTTCTTTGTGCTTGCAAGAAAAATGAGTTCCCTGATGATGGATATAAAAGGAGTGATGCCGCTCCCACCACTCACCAGCACTAGCATTTCATGCCTGCACGAATAGGACATCGATCCTGGTTTAGTTTAGAGAAAAATGTGGATGTGAGGTTACTTTCTTCTTTCATAAACTCGAACCTTAAAAATGAGGTTGATGTAGGTGAGTAGGGTCCTTCTACAGAGATATCGAGACGATCTGTTGGTGTTGGAGACGAAAGCTTCTCGTAAAGCTTCTGAGACCAGCTCCCTTCACTTTTGATGACAATGCTGAGTTGATCTGGATCTATGTTATTATTCGAGGTGACTGTGAATGGATGCCATTGTAGCTTGGATATGCTTTTCATGTTGATGAACATAATGCTTGATGGATTGTAAGTTAGTTCTGGCAGCAAAATAGATATAAAAATGAGCAGAGTATGATTCTTGAAAATCGAAATACCAGTTTTTGTTGTGGTCTACTAGATTACATGGATATCAATGTAACATACTTGGATCCTTGGAGAAGTTGAGTTCCATAGCCTGGCAAGGCAAAACACGGGCGGAGATCAAGCGGATCCGTTGCTGGGATTGTAAGAATCTTAGAAAACGGTCGATCAAGAAAAGGTAGAATCCAGGGAGCATGATGCAAGAATAAGAGAAGCCCACATGTAAAACAAAGAAAAGAATAGAAACAATGTACAGATGATGCGTGTAGAAGAAGAGCTCAAACAGTTTTCTCCTGACAACAGACAAGCTCGTGATCCACATGGCTAGCCCTGACAGCAAAGCTACTTCTCCAGCCGCATTTGAAATTCCAACTTTACTCCATTTCAGCATCTGCAGGTTTACAAAAGCATTGCTGAATTTGATCCTTCTATGTGGAACAAGTTCAAATTTGTGACTTTGCAGTGGGAGAATATGATATACCTCCAACATCTGATGTGTGTTAGCCCAAAAAATAATGTAACATAGACCATGTGCAGTGAATAAGGTCAAAACAGTATGGCCAAGCCAAATGTGATACTTAACGGTGGACTCCGACGTAAGTCCTACCAGGCGCAAGATTGGAGATCCTCGAGTCACTGGGAAGAAGAGGAAAGACAAACAGAGGTTGCCAACAAGGCCTAGCAGGAGAGCTACACTGTCTAGCTTTACTTCCCACCTGCTTATCTCAAGATTTTCAGCATCATAAGCCTTATATCAAGAACTAACGTTCTCAGACAAATGCCAACTAGTAATCAGATTTCAAGAAAATATCATCTTACACAAGCTCGCCCATCTTCGATGCAGACTGTCTAGTGATATTCTTGAACATACTGTGGACATAGGCTGAGACAGACCAGACTAACAGTACAACAAACATTACTAAGCAGGATAGTTCCGTCCAGGAGACAATGCCAAGAGGGCCCCTCAAGAGTACGGGTTGTCGCCATGTGACAAAACGTCGATCCCTTGGAGTTCTGCCAACAGAGTAGAAAATTGTGGTTGATTGCTATTTGACACGTTTACGGATGATAATCAGCTCATATCATTGGTATGTTTACTCACCTGTTCTCACTGTCATCAGTGTACTTCTCCAGATGGAGACATAGACATCCCAATGTAGCAATAAGTAGGATAGGGGAAGAGTAGATAAGAATATATGCGCCTGTATGTGTAGCCAGAGGATGTAATGAGTGAAAACAGATGCTTGATCATTGAACTGTCCTACTGACTACTTTGGAACATGAGAAATCAAACCTTGTTCTCCAAAGTATGTCGAATCTGCCTTTTTATGGATATCAGGCAACCAGTGCAGCCAGAATACATTTGTGGGCATCATTATCCATATCATAATGTACCCCAGAAAAATCACCAAAATCAGCAGCTTTATTGTAATTTGAATACTCTTAATTTGTTCATGAGGCCATCCTTTTATTTGAACCAAATCCATGATCTTCAAACAATGTTTTCTGTGGAAATGTTTTAGTTGCAAAGACTATGTACCAAGAAGACGCTTATATACAAAAACATGTTATGATTTACATGGACTACAAAAGAACAGCAGAAATGTCTTAACATATGGTCTGAATATGGGACTGACTTTTTAACTTCTAGTGAGTGTATATACAACTTATAGATCAGGATGGTAGTCAAAACAAGAGTAACGTATCGTGCAGCATAATCTCCGTCATTGCATTTGAGGAAACTATCTGTGTCTTAGTGTGTATATTATCTGATAAAAAACAGTTCAAGATTAATGATACTGCATGTGTCTTTTTCTAACATCAAACTATTGCTTTTTTGGTTACCCCAATTATTTAACTCTTCAGTCTTCTCAGAGCAACATTTGTATATTACATTCTGCCATAAGACTCATTAAAAATTTTATTCTGTGCCTCAAAGTTCTAAAGAAACATAGGAATAAGATAACAGCAATCCTCCAGGACCATTGTTGTGTACTTGTTAAATAAATATTCCATTTGACATCTGTCTTAAGCTAATATTTATTATGTTGGTTAAATAACTCCAGGCACACGGCAGTAATAAATTTATCTTATTTCAGGCAGAATAACAAACGAAGAGGCAGAAAATGAGAAACAGAAGTCAAAACTTCACATGGTGATATGATGCACTCAATCAGATTGAAGAAGCTTCAAACGCATCTCAACAAATACATTTGATCGAATATACAATAAGCATTAGCACTTGTACAAGTTGACTCGACTTTTACATGGGGTTCCAAGATATTCAAATCAATGAAAGTTGTAAATAAGGATCACGCATTTGTTTCTCAATATCAGCTTTTTGAAGATTTAACTGAAGGCGGAGTTGAATCCAAAGACTGTGAGTTTTGAAGCAGAAAATAACAAGGAGAGAGGATCATTGAGAACAATCAGGCACGTGATCAGTGGCTGAAAAAGAATGAAAACAAATACAGAAACGCCAGGTTTTTGGCCAAACCAGATGCACATATTTGAGCAACCTCATGCTGCATGCTTCTGGGGCCGCAAACCAGAACTCCAACATCTGATTCTTTGCAATCAAACAGTATCCCTGGCATTGTATAGCGCATAACACCCGCATTTATTCCAGTATCCCTTTATAGGTTCACTAAGTTAAACTCTTGCCATGTTTTTATTCAGAAGAGAAATACATAAACAATACAAAACACTTGCTCTTTAGATCAGGTTGTGCACCAAAATGCACGATTGTGGATTGAACAAGAGATTGAGTAGGAAGACTCTCAAGTTCTCTATATGAACCGCATAACCAGGAAGAAGGTGATGTTGTTGGCGTCGGCAGATCAACATTCTGAAGTTGCTTCCTGTCAGCGGAAAATTTTCTCTTTTGCCATAGGAAAATGGCACTAGTTGCTATCAAGACACAGGCACATACAAGGAACATTTCCCTAAGAATTTTGAAGCTGTAATGGTAATTCTCTCCCCTGCGTTCCACGGGATATATGTGGTAACGAGTTACAAAGCCCAAAAGTATTAGAAACATGACAAAGGAGGATGAGATTATTGCACCAAGCCATAGCCAGCTATTTTTGCCAAGAACTTCAGATATGGGTGAATCTGATGGACTTGGAAACGGAAGCAAGAGATCTAGCATAGTGAGATCAGTTGTGTTCTTGATGTGAGGCCAACCAGAGGTAGGACTGATGATCCTCGAGTCACAGGGAAAAACAGGATGCCCAGCATGTGTGTCCGGTGTACGAAACCCTGAGGGATACACTACGAAACTTCTCTTGCCCCCCTTCAGAAGTGAACGAAGGCAGATGTTGTGGTAACAGTCCTTCAAGAAAATCAAGAAGCTTACAAACAAAAACTTTTCACAGTTTTTTATACGTACGCTGTAGCATTAGGCGTTTCCATATAAAGTTTCTGAAAGCTGACATACAAGTAATTTGCTAGGGACCAGAGCAAAAGTGCTAGAAACTTGGTCGAACAAGATAAGAACTTCAATTGTTATGGTTGAAATAAAGTATTCCTCAAAATCCTTTCAATCTTCGAGCAAGATAAGAACTTCAATTGTTATGATTGAAAAATAAGGTATTCCTCAAAATCCTGATACAAGAGGGACCAAAGATTGATTAATTTAAACAATCATGCTATGATCTTTGCATCAAACAATATTTCAGGATTGTGGAGAATGTTCAAACTAAAAAAACGATTCCCTTAAGAACAAAGAAGACATGAGAGCATATCACACACAATGCAGTACTAGCTCATCTCCAGCTACAGTTTTTACTGTTTTTTTCCTTCCGTTTTGCTCCGTAAGGGTCAATTTTCTCGTCACCAGATCATGCTTTCAGCTTCTTCTCGTACAAATAAGTTGCGATTTATCATGTAAATTTGAAACTATTTACTTAAAAAAAAAAAGAAAAAAGAAGAAAGGAAAGAGAGGAAAGGCAATTCCATATCTATACCAGAGATAGTACTGATATTGATATAGAAGTACCTTGCCAAGTACAATTGACTTTGAGTTCTTCAACTCATGGTAGTACATATTGGCCAGTTCATCACTGGTCAAGTAAATGTACTTTAATACTCCCTATCAATATATTGAATCTTGAAATATACATCAAGTCAAAGGAAATTATACTTCATTCCATTTCAGGCGCAAGATTGGAGATCCTCAAGGTTACTGGAACGAAGAAGAAAGACAAACAATTGCCAGCAAGGCTTAGAAGGAGAACTATACTGTCTAGCTTAACTTCCCACCTGTTTATCTCAAGATTTTCAGCATCATATGCCTTATATTACAAGAAATATCACTTGACCAACGTTGCGGTACTGTAGATGCCACTTCGTAAAATACTTGAGCCGTTTCTTTATTAGAGTTTTGCCTTCTCTGTTATGTTAAGATTAAGATTGAGTAGGCCCGAGGCAACAGCTAATATTTATTATGCAGTATTCTTGGTGAAATAACTTCATGCATGCGGCATTGATCATACAAAATCTGAAAACAGAAATCAAAACTTCAAATGGGGTGGTATGCTACATTCAAACACATTTAAGAGCTCCATATTATCAGGCAAAATACTCTCGTCGAATATGTCAAAAACATTAACACTTGTACAAGTTGACTTAGTTTTTACAAGGGTCTCTAAAAAGTTCAAACCATGGGATTTCATAAACAAAGCAAACATTAACCTATTTCTCAATATCAACATTTTGAGGATTTAAATGAGGGTAGGTTGGATTTTAGGTCATTGAAAGAAAGAGTCTTCTTCAGGAGCGATGAACTTGATTGACAATCCGACATGTAATCAGCAGCTGAATGGAATCAAAATAAATACAGAAATACCATATTTTCCACTATTACTTGCATCACCAGTTGAAGCTGATGGACTCGAAATACAGGTTTTTGGCCAAACCAGATGCACATATTTTTGCAACTTCATGCCGCATGCTTTTGGGGCCGCAAACTAGAACTCCAACATCTGATTCTTTGCGATCAAACAGTATCCCTGCCATTGTATAACACACAAGACATGTATTTTAGTCCAGTATCACGTTATAGGTTCACGATGCTAAGCTTTCGTTTTCTCCCTAAGAGAAAAAGTAAACACAACAAACCACTTACTCTTTAAATCAGGTCGTGCACCAAAATGCACATTTGTGGATTGAACAAGAGACTGAGTAGGAAGGCTCTCAAGTTCTCTATCGGAACCACATAACCAGGAAGAAGGTGACATTGTTGGTGTTGGCAGATCAACATTCTGAATTTGCTTCCCCTCAGCAGTGATTTTTCTCTTTTGCCACAGGAAAATGGCACTAGTTGCTATAAAGACAGAGGCACATACAAGAAACATGTCCCAGAGAATTTTGAAACTGTAATGGTAATTCTCTCCCCTGAGTTCCACGGGATATATATGGTAACGAGTTACAAAGCCCAAAAGTATCAAAAACATGACAAAGGAAGATGAAATTATTGCACCGAGCCATAACCAGCTGTTTTTGCCAAGAGCTTCTGATATGGGTGAATCTGATGGATTTGGCTTGAACAGTTTTTTTTCGATTTGCTTCTTCGCATTCTCAAGTGGCCTTTCGTGTTCTTGAGTAATGTAAGCTTCTATCTGCAGTTGTAACTTGGAAATATTGAAAGGAGCGCCTGACAATGGAAGCAAGAGATCCAACATGGTCAGGTCGGCAGTGTTCTTGAAGGCTGCGATGAGGAGGACTTTTGGAACCTTCCCGTTGGATTCTGTACTTCTGAAAATGATTTCCCGGATAATGGAGATGAAAGGAGTAATCCCACTTCCTCCACTGATCATCACTAAGGCCTCGTGGCTGAAAAAGTTGAAACTTTGTGAACATGATGACGTTAAGCTAAAAGTGTAGCTGAATGTTCAGATGCTTGGCTAATAAAAGAATAGAGGAACTTCAGATGCTACTTACTAGATGCTAGACCTCAATTAGTAAGGTGTTACCTTAGAAAATGAGACGATGCAGGTCCATAAGGTCCTTCAGTTGATACTTCAAGATGATCCAGAGAAGAAGAAAGTTGTTTGTAGAGTTTCTGGGTCCAACTTCCCTGACTTTTGATTACAACACTGAGCTTATCTGTCTCCAAGTTACTGCTGGAAGTTATCGTAAATGGATGCCACTGTAATTTGCATATTCTTGGAACATGCACAAACAATATACTTGTGGGATTATAAGACAACTCTGTAAGGAAAAGTTGGTTGCAATTAGAAGAATAGTTCAATGAAAACAGTTCCTCGTATGAGAGCGTCATATACTCACCTGGATTCTTGGCGAAGGTTAGTTCCATGCTGCCATTAGGTAAAAGGTGTGCTGAAACTAGTCTGGTCCTTCGTCTTGATTGCAGAAATCGTAGGTATCGATCAATAAGGAAAAGAAATATTCCAGGAAGAATCATGCAAAGGTAGGCCACTCCAACATGAAGCATGTAGAAGAAGACATAGAGAATGTATAGATGGTGAGTATAAAAGAAAACTTCAAACAGTTTTCTCCTAACACGATCAAAGCTCGTCATCCACATCCCTAATGACAGCACAAATGCGATCACTCCAGCTACATTAGATAGATAAGTACTGCTCCATTGAAGCATCTGCATTAACAATTACATCAAAATTTTATCGGAAATTCTCCTTAGACTGGATGCAGCATATCTTAATTCAGAAAAACAAATCAACAAGATCTATCTACACATGTGCATAAACACGAGTTTAAAACTACATACGAGGTACATTTGATCGGTCATTGCCCACCAATAGATAATGAATCCAATGCTATGGGCAGCAAATAGGACAGTTGAAACATGCCCAAGCCAGATATGATACTTGATGCTAGATTCTGATGTGAGGCCAACCAGAGGCAGGATTGACGATCCTCGGGTCACCGGGAAAAAAAGGAATGCCCAGCATGTGTTTCCAATGTACCCAAGCCTCAGGGATACACTACGAAACTTTGCTTGCCACCTTCAGAAAAGGAAAGAAAGGGCAAATATTTTAGTAACAGTAAAGAAAATGAAGAAGCTCATTATACAGATAAAACTTTTAACAGTTTCCGATGCATACACTTTTTCATTCGCTGTGTGCATATGGAGGTGGCCAAAGCTTACATACAAGTAATTTGCAAGGGACCAGATTAGAAGTGCTATAAACATGGCAGCAAATGTGAGCTCCACGGCATTGACTATTCCCAGTGGAGCCATTACCATTGCTGGACGTCTCAGGAAACGATAATAGCTCTTACTACTGCAAAAAGTTTCAAGTGGCAATTTTTAAGTTGGTATAGGGTGGTTGGAGGGAAGAAGTAATCAAGCGATGGGCAAACCTATCAGAGTTTGATTTCTTTTGGAGATGTAGATAAACACATCCCAAAGCGGCAATGAGCATAAGTGGAAAGCTAAATAAAAGAAGATTACTCCCTGTAAAGCGTAGCAAAAACATGGGAAGGTCAGAAAAGTTTCAAAACATAAACCAGCAAATCTATACAAGAACCTTACCTTGTTCCCTGAAGTATGTGGAGTTGAGTTTTTCATTCAATTTGGGAGTCCATGAATTCTTGTATGTTTTTGTAGGCAGCATAACCCATATAAACATATACCCCACAAACACCAAAAGGAAGAAAATCTGCCATGCTCCACGAACTTTCATTTTCACTCTTCTGATGCAGTGGCTGCAATGATCAATTTCTTCCTCCGAAGTTCACAGCTTCACTGATCAAGTTTTCTTGGCTGGTACATGTACTAAATTAAGGCATTCCATGTATATATATATAGGGAGATGCAATAACCTTATACGCCATCATACGTCAAATCAAAGAAAAGGCGTGGTTCATGCACAAATAGTAGGATATCTGTACTGAAGTTCATTTTGCAGGCTTCTAATTAAACTCGAAACAAGTGGGTTAATATTGTCATTTGTTGTACATACAAAAGTCCAAAGCTCACATGTTATTCAACTGTTAGTATAGTGAAAAACGACATGGCCCATATTCTTCTTACCTGAATATTTTACAAACTTAACATTGAATTAATGCACATGCTTTCGCTCGTTTACTATCAAATCATCCGCTTATTTAGGTACAAGCTGGTGAGCATTGTTAAAGACCTCTATACATTATTCTGGGTGAAACTAAAGCATTCCTCAAAATCTTGATATAAGAGTAGTGATCAGAGATTGATCTCAACTAATTATTTCATCTATCAGTTTAAACAATCATGCTAAATCTTTGCATCAAACAAGATTTCACAATTGCAGAGACTATCCCAAATTGTAAAAACAATCCCCTTAAGAACAAGGAAGAGATGAAAGCATAGCACACACAATGCACTACAAGCTCATCTTCCAGCTTCATTTTTACTGTTCTTTTCCTCCCTTTTGCTTCATAAGCCTCAATTTTCTTGTCAACGGATCACTTTCTTCAAGGTTCTTCTCATACAAAAAATTATCATGTAATTTTTTAAGCCATGTCAAAAGGAAAAAACGGATAAGCGATGCAATTCCTGCTCCGTACGGAAGCAGTACTGCTACTGCAACAAAAGTACCATGCAAGTACATTGACTTTCTGTTCTTCAACTCATGGTAGTACATTTTGGCTAATTCATCAACTGATTAAGGAATATACTTTATTCTCCCTGTCGATATACAAATCTTGAGTTATGCATCATGTTCAAGGCAATTATTTAGAAGAAAGGAACAAATTGTAAATCTAATCAGTAGTCGCGCATTGACGTAACATAAAGGGAGGCTTAACCATCCCAAATTGTATAAATAAACATGCTTGGGAGCATAATCTGTTGCAATTTATTGTTACAAATCAGTATGTATTAAAATTTCTCAGTTGACAGCATCATCTCTGTGTTGACTTTTTTGTTGCCTCATCAAGAGATGCTCATTTCTTATACCTGCTTCCACAATAACTATTTAGAAGATGAACCCAGTTATCAAGAGGTATATTGACACTGAAAAAAGAACAAAAAGACGACACAACACACACAGAATTTAGCTTGGAGAGAAATTCCTGATCACAAAATTATACAGGAAATAGCCATGGATAATCTGCTCATGAGACGGGATCTGAAATTCTCTTGAAGTGAAGAATTAGAAGAAAATTAGACAGAGATTGCCTGTTGATGAAACGAATGAAAGCATTTCATGATTAATAGCCAAATATTTGCGTACATGGATGTTGGTCTTATTACATGTATCTAAGAACTAGCATTCCAAATCCGATGCCCAGAAATGTTGCAATTGATATTCCAAATATCCCTACAAGAATGCCGGGCACAACTAGGGTGCCCCATCCTTTTGCTGTGGCCATTCCACCAGCTGTTGTTGGACCTCCAATGTTAGCATTTGATGCCAGTAGTATTAGTTTCTGATCAATCTGAAATAACTTTCCTAGTCCAAGTATCACAGCAAGATGAACAGTCACTTGAATAAAGGCAAACAAGAAAATGCCCGGTGCTGTGTTGATCACGCTCCACAGGTTCCCACTAGCGCCCAGGACAGAAAAAAAAACCTGTTTGGGAGAGAATCAACAAGTTATCTAGTACCCTGGAAAGTAACCAATTAGTACTCAGCAAGGTTTATGAGATAAATCAGCTACTAACCGATAAAGAGTGTAGATAAAAAGTCACATAGTTTTAACTATATTAAGGAACAGTTTGAGATATTGGTAGAATGTCTTGTATTAGCATGAAGTTTGTAAAGTAGAAACCTGCATTAGTACTATAGCGAAAGCATCACCAGCAGGTGCCAGGTGGCGGAAGTAACTCGGAAGCAAAGTTGCTAAAAATACCACAATTGCTGTAACAGCAGGAAGTTCACCTCCTTGGATTCCAAGAGAATTGGAGAGAGAAGTGCCAACTTTGCAGACAGCAAAGGAAACAGCAAGTGCTGTAGCCATTTGGAGTACAGAAAGTTTGCTTTCGTTGGTTACTTGACCTGAAGAATCAGCTACATAGATTGAACAGAAGCTTAGTCCCATGAAGTTTCTTACAAGTATGACCAAAGTAGAACAGTACTTGTGTTTTGTGCAGAAAACAGAGTAGATATACTAATATTTTGTACATATAACTGGGGAAGTCCGAGGAACTAGTAGCTGATGGATGTCAGGTACCAAAACTTTTGACCTTGGGTTTCCTAATGGTACATACCATTAGTTGGTTTCGCAGCCTCTGCAGGTATTTTGGAGGCTAACGCAAACAAGAGAAGAAAATATACAGCACATATGACGTTGTCTGCTGCTACACCAGCAGCAATAACTGATGGAGAAACACCAAGTGCCTCAGATATAGCAACATAATTGATTGCTGCATGAACCAGAAATGAACTGCCGTTACATGAATGAAGAGGAGAAACATTTATTGGACAAACAAATATGTGAATAAGGGACAATAGAAGAGAAAGCTAACACGTATTAGAATGAGACTTTTGACAGCAAGACTGACATTGTAATATTTTTCCCAAAATTACTTACCTCCTCCAATATAACTACCCATTAGAGCAGCAGCTATTTTCCAGTTGTCCTGACCAAGGGACCGCATGGGCACGATGAGAAACGCCACTGTTGTCCCAACAACTGTTGCTACTGAAACATCAATGGTGAAGGAAGGAAAAATGTCCAGTCTGTTAGCACTTTGTCAAGACATATCATATCTGGATCAGAAGAGTTCAAGTATAAAGCATAGATCAATAGTGAAAGAAGTGCTCAATCGACAAATATAATGCCACAATTTCATGTGCATAGAGAGCAAGGAAAAGAGTCTACTTTCACTTAAACAGCGAAAGTATGTCGGCCAAAAGTATGTTGTGGGTATAAATTTGAGTGCTGACACTAGATACTGACAACAGTCTTATTGCTCCCAAAGTCCGTTCAATAACCAAAATGCACTCATACAACAACAAGGAATTTCTTCCTGTAAGGCGATAAAGTCGCCAACTTGAAAGACAGCTGAACAAAGAAACTTACAAGTATTAATTTGAATAGTATGTCATTATCTGCACCATCAACATGAAATGATTCCAAGTAAAGTGCCACCCAAATCTACATGCCTAGCCTGCTGATTGCCCCTCCTACACGAAATTACAGACGCTATGTCAGGTAACTCAGATTATGTGAAGTTCCTTTTGAAATACATTTGACGGATCAAAAGAATAACCTGTTCTTTTGGTAACTCAGACTACGTAAACTACAAGAAGAGAAAACAGTTTCTACCCTTTATTCCACATTCATTCACACACAAAATATCTTGATCGACAAGGGTTTATCCTCGACCAAACAGGGAACCAGACCTGTTGTGCATTTAAGAACCTACCTCTAATTTTTCTTTTTACCAACAAGCTCCCAGCTCACATGCAATACATTTTACAGTGTTTTGATCTTTGAATAAGTTCACAAAATCGGCAACAGGTATGGCTCAGATATATCGAAAAGGGTCTAAAGTAT
>NC_026148.1:9711234-9721863 GCF_000512975.1 Sesamum indicum | reverse complement strand
GAACAATAAACATCAATATCTAGTACCATCAATTCGGTTCACATCAATTGGGTTCACAAGATACTGAACCTATGCTTAATATTCAAAAACTTCAATAATAATGGAAGAATTAGGATATTAATTGGACCCATTTAGAAACAATGTATCCTCAGGAAGTGAAGAAACACACCTGATCCTAGCAAGAAAGCCAAGAACAAAGTCCCTGTTGTCCGTATGACTTGCTTTAAATCAGCTCTAAATAGCAGCAACGGTATAGTTACCGGCAGTAGATACTTAAAAACGACAGAATACGCCGGTGCATCATGTGGAATAATTCCCAGATTACTGGCAGCAAGCCCCACTAGAATACTTACTAGTGCAGCACTAACCATGCTGCCAATCTTCGTCTTCTCTGACCTTCAGTCCATAAACCCCACATCCAAGAAACAATTCTCAGTACGCATTTTTTTCACATACCCAAAACCCAAGGCTTGAAATCTTTTAATCAAGCATAAAACACAGGCAGGCGAAATACAACAAAACACGAGTAAAAGATTTAAATTACCAGAGACCAAAAGTGCCGGTAGCGAAAAGGGAAGCCCACAAACCCCAGTGATCATCAGGAGAAACCACAGGCGAGCCATTCGAATGAGAATTTACAGTTAAAGAACCGTTGAGAGATCTGTTCTTGTGAAAATTCCTGTTCGATGAATGCGACATAGTATTTGCTAGCTGTTTGCTCGGTACCACGACGCCATTAAAGAATCCACAGAAGGGTGACCGCAATGGAGAAGAAGACGAGAGTATGGGTTGATGCAACGGCAGAGTCGCTGAGTATGCCATTAGCTTGCGAGCTTTCACTGTGCTGTGATGATTTAGCGACTTTGCCAAGGTTTATGATTGTAGTACTACGTTATCAACTCCCTGTGTCCCAGGATCAGACAAATTTCAACTGGGCCACGTAGTATTCAGTCAGAATCTAATCGGTAAACAATATCAGTACTCAAAGAAAATATCCCGAGGATAACAAAGTATCAAATTTTTATACTTATACAGTTCCATTGTATCTTGGTGCACCAGACATATGCTCCAACTGTAGTGGATTGTAATTATATAGATGAGTTGTTTAGTCTAGAATCCAGAGATTAATGCATCCAAGAACTGAAACAGGGGGGGTTCACTATTCTTGGAGAGGCTGTTATGAATAAATACAACAAGAACAGTAGTAGATTTGCCACTGCCCATTATGAACAAGCATTGAATTGAATGCAGATTCGTATCAATAAATAACTAGAGCTGGAAGGTTTGATCAATAGCAGTTCTTCGACCAATACAAGGTTACAATTTTCCCTGAAGTTAAGCTTTATTATTCTCGTGTGGAGTTGTGTAAAAGGGTTGCCCCAAGTTTACATGAATTTCAAGACAGCTTGTCCGAAAGCTATGCCAAGAAAAGTTGCGATTGCAATGCCAAATATGCCGGCAAGAATCCCTGGAACAACTAAAGAACTCCATCCCTTTGCTGTGGCCATACCACAAGCCGTTGTAGGACCTCCCACGTTTGCGTTTGATGCCAGGAGCAGTAACTTGAGGTCAAACCGCAACAACTTCCCCAATCCAAGAATGATGGCGAGATGGACTCCTATCTGGACGAGAGCAAACAAGAAAATGCTGGGTGCTGTACTGATAACGCTCCTGATGCTCCCGCTTGCACCAATGACAGCAAAAAACACCTGATTTTGTTCAAATGTTTCATAGTTAGTTAAAGCTTTTCAAGAAAGTGTTAAGATTGAATTCCATTTTCCTTCAGATCCTAACCAATAGAATGCAAAAAGAAATTGAAGAAATATGAAAGCTAACACTCTTCATGGAAATTAAGGAACGAATGACTGAATACATGAAGAAAACCAACTTAAAATCAAAGAGAAGTAGGTGTTTGATGGCTGACCTGCATCAATATCAGTGCCATAGCTTCACCAGAAGGAGCAAGGTAAGCAAACTGATTTGGTAACATGGTTGCTAGAATAACAACGATAGCCGTAATGGTTGGAAGGGTAGCTCCCTGAATCCCTAAATAATTGGTCAAGAAACTAGCACTTTTGCATATGATAAAGGATACAGCAAGTGCAGTTGCAGTCTGCAGTACAGGTAGCTTGTTACTGGATTCTGATTCCTCATTAAGTCCACCATCTACCACAAGGGGATACAATTACAATTTTCTAGCTCAAGATACATAGTTGGAAATCAAAGCCGTGCATTCAAAAGTATCTAAAGGCTTTAATGGATTTAGAAGAGTAACACCCACCAGTTGTTGAGGTTGCAGATTCAGCAGGTATTTTTGATGCCAATGCAAATAATGTGGTAAAATATATTGCACAAATAACATTGTCTGCTGCTAGTCCAGCAGCTAAAACTGAAGGAGTGACTTCAAGAGCTTCAGATATGGCAACATAATTTACAGCTGCGCAACAAATAGAATTCATCTGTTACATATAATATTAGACAGATAAACACAAATCTTCATTGCGCACAATAACAAGAATGATGTTGACTTGAGGCCAGGTACCATAATACAAAATGAACGACAGTAGCAGAACCCAACCAAACAGCCAATCCAAGAATGTAGGCAACAGCTAACAATGCGAATTTGAAGATATGTAGCAACAACTTCTATGAAGCATATATCAGAATACAATCTGAATCGAAATATATAAATAATGGTGCATCCGAATATCTCCAAAAGAAAACCGGTTTGACCTACATTCATTTAGAAAAGCATCCAGAGGAATCCTCCAAAATATAATACATGTTACTTAATGCAGTTATTATGCTGATCATAATAGAACAAAGGCAAGATATATGAGTACATATTTTCAACTGGACATCTACATTAACTTCCAGGACAAACGTTATTTCAAGAATCAAAACTAAGGTAATTACTACTAGATTACCTCCACCAATATGCCTTCCCATTAAAGCAGCTGCTATCTTCCAACCGTCTTGACCAAGTGATCGCATAGGCACCAACAGGAAAGCCACGGCAGTCCCCGCTGTTGTCGCAACTGTCACACAACCACAGAAAATTAATATGAAAATAACAAATTAAAGAGCTATTCATCAACCACACGAAAAGATCAGAACTTTTACCAAAGTTCAGTAATGTTGCACGTGATTACTTGAAGAACTACCTGATCCAAGCAAGAAAGCTAGGAGCAGTGTGCCAGTTGACCGTATAATCCGGCGCATATCAGCCCTGTATAGCAGCAATGGAACAGCCAATGGCAGCAGAAACTCCAACACAACTTTATAAGCTGGCGCTTCACTTGCTATGATTCCCAAATTACTTGCTGCAAGACCCACCAAAATACTCACCAGTGCACCACTCAATGCACTCCCAATCTTGGTCTTCTCTGACCTTCAATATAGAAGCACATAATGAAAAATGAATAAGAGCAAGAAGGAGAGTCAGAAGAAATTCAAATTAAAAAACATGAATAGATAATCCCATTTTCTCAAGAACAGATACCATTTACCAGATGCCAAAAGCACCAGTGGCAAAGAGAGCCGTCCAGGTTCCCCACTGATCTTGCGGAGAAATGATGGGGAAATTCAACTGCGATTTAGCAACTACACTTCTGGCTACATTCTTGGGATTTGTGTTCGGAGATAAGTTCAGGGATCTATCTTTGTTAGAAGAAGAAGTTAGTAGAGAGAAATCTTGAATTAATGGGCTACGAGCAGTTGGAATCTGGGAGGGCTTCTGGTGGGAAGCGAAACGTGACCGCTGCAGTGGCGGCGGATGGCAGTTAATGGGCTGGGAGAAAAGAAGCTTTAAAGCCATCCTCTGGCGCAGCGGTTGAGCTGAGTGGAGGAGAAACAGAGCTCACAGTTGGGAATGCCCAAAAGGTTCAACTGTTGTTGCAATTACTTCCTTTCTTGCATGAAGACAACTTCGTCTCAAGGGGACAAGTCTGATGATCAGCTGGATCACAAGACTCGATTTTTAACTTATTTAAGATTGAGGAAAAATGCAATCAAAATTGTGATATCGAGTCTTATATGAAAATAAATAGTGATTTATGTTTTTATATTTTTTAAAATAAAATAATTTACCTGTTTTTAAAAGTGGGTCTAAACTACGGAAGTAGCGATTTTAACTTTCGAGTGAAACTTGACGGTGCAAATGCAATTGTAATGGACCGAAGCCCATCCAGCAAGAAGTCCAGTTGGAGTCCAATGGGCCTTCCAATTGCTGTAGGATCATCAAATCGGGTCCAACTCCTATTAATATGCTCCCGAATACGAATCCGAATCCAAGTCCACCAATGAGCTTTTATATATAGAAGAAAAAACCTTAACATTGGAAAAATGGATTTTCATCGTACTATATTGTTACATATACAACTGAAGTAACTCATTTAAGAACTTTGTTAAGATAAAGTGCTGCTCTACGACACCAAACTCCTTTTACTATGGGTCGGTAGAAGAACATCACACGTCATTGCAGTCCAGTACAGCTACGCAATTCAAGAATCTAACCAACAACAATTGGTGTTCTTCAAAGTCTTTAATATGAGCCGGGGAAAGGACATCATACATTAATGAAATCCTAATGGTTTCAATTTAAAGATCTGAATCATAATAAACTGTAATATCTTACAAGATTTGACAAAGATTATTTTTAGGTGAAATTTCAAGAATTGAAAGGTGAAGCTGACATCATGTGCAATGTGCCAACTTTATGAACACTATCTATGGTGACACAGAATTGGGAAATTGGCAGCCATCACATCTCAGTCTAGTCTAGAGGATTCAGATTCAATG
This sequence comes from Sesamum indicum, assembly GCF_000512975.1. NCBI lineage: Eukaryota > Viridiplantae > Streptophyta > Magnoliopsida > Lamiales > Pedaliaceae > Sesamum > Sesamum indicum. The sequence continues at coordinate 9,717,063 of NC_026148.1, read as the reverse complement.
CCTAATGCCTTAGGCCCACCACCAAACAAGAGATAAGAACCAAGTCTTTTGCCAAAATCAAGAATTGAAAAAGGAAAGAAATAGCAAAGGCACTGTGCTTAGCTTGAAAGCATTATCAGCAAGGCTCCATTAAGTCGACATATTATGGAATAAAGCAAATTAAGATTGTGGGATGGTTGTTTGATGTTGCACCCATAAGGTAGTTGGTGACACCCAGGATACTCATTAAATTAGTGGGCAAAATAGTAATTTTACAGGTGCGGTAGGCAGCCAAGTATATATATACTGTTAGTTATTGAAGCACACTCAATATGTATATATAATTTTAAATGTATACCAATATAATATTATTAATAAAAGAATCTCAAAAGATGATAATTCTGTGTAAGAATAAGGACAGTTGAGGATATTTTAGTCCTTGCATATTATTTTCACCAAAAATAGTTACACTAACTCCCTTACCTTAATAAACAGTATGAGTCGTGAATTTTTCGTTTATTCTTATCATGGTTTTTTCTTCTTTTCTTCCAGAAAATTCGACCAAGTTTGTCATCTGCCAATACTGAAGTTAAATGTTCCTGGAATCTTATCCGTTAAACTGCATTTATGCTGTCTGTGAAAACGGTGTGGATTTTGTTTGTATTTGAGGACCAACATCACAAGCAGAAGAGATTCATCTGATTGCTGTCAATGTCTTTTTACTGTTTCAGTAATACTATAACAACTGTAAGAAGTGATCAGTGATTAAAAAATGACCTGTTCCTTTATAAAAAACTGATCAGTAGTTTGTAATATTAGATTTACTCTCCCTCTTGCCATATAATATCCATTAACACCTGCAAATACTTAATGGCACTCTTCCTAAAAATGGTAAAATAATGATTAAACTAATCCCATAATTACACAGAGTTCTCTGCAGACACAATGTGGGTAGTTACAGTAATGATGATAATGGAAAATTGTGTGTTCTTGACAAGTTCTTGAGGGCTACTGCTACTTATCATACTGGCAGTCTGGCAGTGAATCCAGAGGAAAAACTTGCTTAATATGTAGAACTTAATTAATTATCAAGAATCAGATGAAAGGAACCCTACAAAGAAATTCAAGAATCTGGGGTGGTGTCATTTAATGTCCATTAAAATCTGCACATGCAAAGCTTCATTGGTCAAACTTTCTGCTGTTTCTTGAATAGGCCTTTTTATCTGTTTGGACAATGAATTGTGGGTTTTTTTTTCACTGCAGAGATGGTCTGTGTATTATATTTATGACCCCATCAGTTGAATTTCTGAGGTTTAAAAGCAAACCGTTCATCTTTCACACTTAGATTTTTCCTGTCATCCATTTCATGAACAGTGATGCTCTCTTGAAGAATCCAAGATTTTTTCTTCTCTGGGCTATAAAGATTAAAGCCCTTTCCTTTCATTTAACCGTGTTCTTGCTCCAGTTATCAGCATCCCTTTTTCTTAAAGTTCAATTCTTGTGTCATTTTCGGAGAATTCCTGTGATTTTTCTTGTTTCATAATTTCTTCTCATATGCTCAGTGTAATGCATTCTTAGAGCCATTCTTCAGAAACCCACAAGATTGAACAGTTATGGGAGCAAAATTTCTTCAGTTTCTGGTTTTAAGTTTCTCTACTTTCCTTTTCTCAACTGCTTTCACACCCCAAGATAATTACCTCATCAACTGTGGATCGAACGCTCCTACGGTAGTTGTTGATAACAGACACTTTGTTTCAGACAAGGGTTCAGGTTATCTATCAGAAGGTAAATCATTTTCTCTCACAAATCCTAAAACATCTCCCATCTCTCCTGTACTTTACAGCACAGCTAGAGTTTTCACTTCTGCTTCAAGCTATGCTTTTAATATCAAGAGTGTCGGGACCCATTTGGTGCGTCTGCATTTCTCTCCTTTTAGTTCAGGGAATTATGACCTCAAGAATGGAAACTTTGATGTTTTGGCAAATGGGATTTCCCTTTTGAGCAATTTTGGTGCTAACTCTACTGTTCTTAAGGAGTTCTTCTTGATGGTGGATAAAGAAGAGCTTGAGATTTTGTTTACTCCTGCTAGTGATTCCAGTCTTGCTTATGTAAACGCAATTGAAGTGTTTTCAGCACCCAAAGATTTTTTCATTGATGCTGCTGGGATAGCATTGATTAGTCCTGATGGGATTCAAGAATTTAAGCAGAATGTTTCATCCCAGATTTTAGAAACTGTTCATAGGATTAATGTTGGGGGTTCGATGTTAACACCATTTAACGACACGCTTTGGAGAACCTGGATTCCAGATGAAGATTTTCTTTACTTCAAATCTGCTGCTAAAATTGCTCGGACCACTGATCCCCCGAACTACCAACCGGGTGGTGCAACTAGGGAGACTGCCCCTGATAATGTGTACATGACTGCACAGCAAATGAATATAGTAAATAGAAGTTTGAATTCTCTGTTCAATATAACTTGGGATTTTCCTGTTAGACCGGGGGAGGATATGCACTTTGTTCGCCTACATTTCTGTGATATTGTTAGCGTTGCACTTAACACGTTGTACTTCAACATATACATAAATGGGGTCACTGCATACAAAGATGTGGACTTGTCTGTGCTTGCATTACATCAGCTTGCTTCTCCTTATTACATTGATTTCGTTGTAAAAAACGCTAAAGGTTCTGGTGTAGTACGGGTTAGTGTTGGTCCTTCTGAACTGAGTGCTACTTTGAGGAAAAATGCTCTTCTTAATGGGGTGGAGATCATGAGAATGGTGAATTTTGTAGCTTCGCCAAGAAGGTCTAAGAAAAAAAGTTTGTGGATTTTGGTGGGTTCAGTTATTGGAGGAATTTTCGTCCTGGCTTTGGCAGTTGTAGCAATTTTGGCCTTACTCAAATGCAGAAAGAGAAAACCAAAACAGAAAACGAGACGTGCTGAAAGTGCAGGTTGGACTTCTCTGCGTGTATACGGTGGCAGCTCACAGGCCACAGCATCTGAAGGAACTGCTCTTGCTTCTCCTGGTCCTTATGGATATTTTGGTCTGAAGATTCCCTTTGCTGATATACAGTTGGCTACAAATAATTTTGACAAGACTCTGCTAATTGGATCTGGCGGTTTTGGCATGGTCTACAAAGGGGTTCTTGGCGACAACATAAAGGTTGCTGTGAAACGAGGCATGCCTGGTTCCAGGCAAGGACTCCCAGAATTCCATACGGAAATAACTGTTCTGTCAAAAATTCGCCACCGGCATCTTGTTTCACTTGTTGGCTACTGTGAGGAGCAATCTGAAATGATTCTTGTCTATGAGTATATGGAGAAAGGGCCACTGAGACACCATTTGTATGGTACAGATTTACCACCTTTGTCTTGGAAGCAAAGGCTTGAAATATGCATTGGTGCAGCTAGAGGTCTTCACTATCTGCACACAGGTTCTGCTCAAGGGATCATCCACCGTGACATCAAATCAACCAACATTTTGCTTGATGAGAATTACGTGGCTAAGGTTGCTGATTTTGGTCTCTCAAAGTCCGGACCATGTCTGAACGAGACTCATGTAAGCACTGGTGTAAAAGGCAGCTTCGGCTACCTAGATCCTGAATATTTCCGGCGACAGCAGCTTACTGATAAATCAGATGTTTACTCATTTGGGGTCGTGCTGTTCGAGGTTCTGTGCGCTAGACCTGCTGTGGATCCATTACTGACCAGAGACCAAGTGAACTTAGCCGAATGGGCAATGGAGTGGCAAAAGAAAGGGATGATCGAGCAAATCGTGGACCCTCATCTCAAAGATCAGATAAAACCAAGCTCTCTGAAAATATTTGGTGAAACAGCTGAAAAATGTCTGGCTGAGTATGGTGTTGATAGGCCGACCATGGGTGACGTCTTGTGGAATTTGGAATACGCGTATCAGCTTCAAACAAACGGAAGGAAAAGGGAAGAGCACAGGCCCACAGATGTTACGTCAGATGATCCACGAACACCTATGGTTGTTCCATCAGGCCGTGCTGGCATTGACGGGAATTGTGATGATGGTACTTCGGACATATCAACGAGCGGTGTTTTCTCCCAGCTGATAACCAATGAAGGCAGATAGACACCACGAATAGACAGAGTAAAATAAATAGTTTCCACATATTGATTGTGGAGGAAGGAATTCTTCCTAAGGAATTTCTTGCTAGATATTTCAAGTTTCTTGTTACTTGCTGTTTTTGGACAGCCATCATACTCTTTCTTGAATTCAACTCACGCATGGATAATATACCATGTGTTTGAACTTGAGATCACTCTTTCAATTGTCTTAGGATGATTTTAGTGTTCTTGACAATGTGTAATGAGGATCTCAGACTCTCCGCAGTTGTAGCACTCAACAGGTTTTCCAGTTTTATCTGACAAAAATGTATTCTTCTAGTTCTTGACAAAGAACGTTGTTGTTACTATTAGCGTAAAAATTTGGTTAAAAAGCAGCATGCAGAGTAGGAATCTTCAAATGCAGTGGCGCAAATTGACGCTGAAATTTCGCGGACAGGACGTTGCCGCGACGGCCATTGTCCCGTGAAGCGTCCTTGAGTGTGTGACGAGGTGCTGATCCAACGTAGATGTGGCGTGTGCTTGATGATGACGTTGTGCTGACTGTTGCTGATCTGGAAGGATTTTGTGATTCCCCTTTCTGCTCAAAATCCCATTCTTCTCTTAATATTCGCCAATTTGAATTCCCGTAATGCAAAATATTCCAACATACTGCACTATTTGTTCAACCATTTCAACTCATTCAAAATTGGAAGTAGAAAATCTTAGAAATTGTCGTGGGCTTAGGGTTTTGAATTGAGTAGAATTTGAGGGTACTGAATTGAGGATGAGGGAGGTGATCCTCCATGTATACGACGTGACTAATAGCGGTTATGACAAAACGAACAACACAATTATGCAGATCAACAAGATTTTCAAAGATGGGATTGGTCTCGGTGGCATCTTCCACACCGCTGTTCAGGTTCTTGAATCCTTCTCGTTGTTTGTGAATAAAGTTTGTGTGGGCGTACTTGTTTCTGTGCTTGATTTCTTGAATGGTACTTTCTCGATGAATTGGTAGATTTTTAATGCTCCAAGTATCTTGATTTCTTTCGACTGTGGCTCAAGAATTAGTTGCATGCTGGTCTGGAACATTGGAGAAGACCACATGAACAATTGTTAAGATACTGAGATTTGAAGAACATAGAGAATGAGATTTCAATAATGAATTGCCAGATAACTGAGAAACATGAAAAAGTTTGTTAAATGAAATGAACAAATCTCAAAACTAAGGGTAATTGTCCATACAGTTGATGAGAAATTGAAAGGAGAATTCACTTGCAACTAATAAAAAATTTCTTATTTTTCATTTGTGGACCTTTGCCCACAGTGAAATGCTATTGGATGCAATTGAAGAAAGCCAGTAGCCGCGAATCAAACCTGAATAAAGTATTTTAGACTTAAATAACTTGATTCAAGTTCCAGTTTTATCTGACATCTATCATAAACCATCGATTTCCATGGGGACCTATAATGGAAGCGCCACCCCAACTAGAAAACAGGCCCTAGTATATCAATGCATACCAGGACAACCTAGGAAAACTCAGAGCAGGTGTAGTAAAAAGGGCAAGTTGGTAACATTAAATTACTAAGGCGCTCGGGCTACCTCAGGCTACTTCACCTAAGCAATTCCCATATCAGTTACACAAGAATTTCTAGTTCTTGCAGCATTTGATTGAGTTTGGCATGAAAATGTCATCTATCTCTGACTTGAGGAGCTACTTTAGGCACGAAAAGATTTGGAGCCCTTTACCCCACTCCCAAAGGGTTAAAAAGTTCTA
>NC_026148.1:9655773-9711224 GCF_000512975.1 Sesamum indicum | reverse complement strand
CTCTCTTCATTACCAAATGCTCCCACTAGTACCTGTTAGATAACAGTCATAAATATAAGCACCTGGAAACTTATTGACAAATCAAGTAGCCAGAGACAAGTTAAAGGACAGATGATGCTTCATCAGAAAGCAAAATAGCTTTTATTTTGAAGAACATTGGCCTCTCTGGTGCGTGGATTGAGGTTTGGCATTGTCCATGAGTTTGTGCCGTCTTATGGTTGTGAATTCCCCCATTTCCATTTCTGGAAACAAAAAAGATAATCAATTTGGTCCTTTCAATGAGAAGGGAAGGTAAAATAAAGTAGGATGTGATAATGGTCATTATTTATCAACCAAACCCTCCTCCATGAAGCTTCGTTTGACCAACCCAAACATGTCAGAGTGGTGGTGTTAATGTATGCTATGTTTTGTTATTTCATAACAGGCTTATATAACTGGCACATAGTATCAATTACCAGAACATGTTCAACCTTAGTTTCCAGTTTATGTTAATGTAAATGTAGCAATTCTTGAATACATTTCTAGTGCATAGAGTTCTTAAAGACTACTTGTTGCAATTTTAGGACCTTTGTTCTCGTAAGCTCCTAAGGGTTGCATTGTCCATCCACATGATGCTTATTGATTTCCTTTGTATGTGCATTCTACTTCATCTCATTGTTCTTCAGATTGATTTGCAGTCTCTATTCCCTCTTTCTTGCACGACTTATGTGTTTGATGTGATTTCAGTTCATTACGGATGGCTTTCGCCTAAATGATGCTTATGCAATATACACATAGTTATTGAGGTTTGACTATGATCATGTAGCTAAATGTTCACTTGGTCAATAGGTTTATGGAGATGAGGAATGGTCATTTGGATTCTGTGAACAGGGTACTGGAGTTTTTAGCTGTCCATCAACACAGAATCCAATGTATACATACCGCGAAAGCATTAATCTCGGGAAAACATCCTTCTCTATCTTCAAGGTTAATCAGATAAGGAGGGAACTGAGTAGAGAGTGGCCTGGACACTCGTATGATCTGTTAGCAAAAAATTGCAATCATTTCTGTGATGAATTCTGTAGAAGACTAGGTGTGCAAAAGCTTCCTGGTAATTGTTGTTCCTCTCTGTCAATCCCATGTGCTCTTTTGAAAACGCATTAGTTACTTTTGTATTTGCAATGCTTCTATACCTGAGAATTTGTGGTTAAAATGCATCATAATCATCTTCTATCAATGTATAATTGCTTGCAAATGCTTGTAGGTTGATGACTCGGAATATTTTCCTCTCCCCTTCCTTATTTCTGTACATAGTCTAGCTATATCAATCTAGAAATTTGATAGTCAATTATTATTTTGGTAAACAGTTTAATCCAATTTTGAAGTTTCTGTATCTGTTTAAATCACATTCAAGCTAGTGAAGAATGCGAGATATGTTAATCTCATAATTATGGGACACTTTGTCTGAAACTTCACTTTCTGATGATATATATCAGATAAGCTGATATAACTAGCAACTGAAATCCGGAGAAACAGAGAAACTTTCTTGGAGCAACCCCCTTCTTAATGTGATTATTGGTAGCTACACATATATCTTATTATGATGTGCAGTTTTAATGATTTGCAGGACAAGTGGAATGAAATTGCATATTGGTGTGGATATACTTATTAGTGCACTCTGCATTTCACTTCTTTGACATTTGGAATGATAAAATTGAGCAATTTCTCTGCCTCTCTTTCTCTGGCTTTCTGCAAGTGTGTTCTTATCAGTTTTGTAACAGGTTGGGTAAACAGGTTCGCGAATGCTGGCGACACTGCTGTAGAAATAGCTGGCAACACAGCCTACAGAGTAAGATTCTGCTCTTTCCTTTCAGCTGCTTAGTTTGCATTTTACGTAACCAAATGCATAGAAATGGACACGAATCATCATTACAACCTATTAGTGACACACTTGGGCATTTTAATACCGGTTAATAATGTATCCTTATATTCCAAGCAAGCAGGGAATGAGTTGTAATTGAACATATAGAGAAATTGTGAACATCTTGTATACCTCTAAATAATTGAACATCTAAGCTTTTCATTCCATTTCTTAATCCTGATCCCCAAATGCAGTGCCCTGCATGCTATAAACCTACATATGTTCTGACGTATTACTCATTTTGGGTGTGAGGCAGTTCAGGCAAGCTAAAACCGAAATTGTATCTGCTAGCAGAGTGGCATATCGTTTCTTAGCTGGAGTCGCATCGAGCAATTTAAATGTAGATCCAGATTCTCCTGGCAACTCCAACAGTGGAAGTCCCAGATTCCAAGCTACCTGGTTGAAGAACCTTGTTTCACCCGGTACTAAACCATCAACTGGTTCAAAAGTGGAAAATCAGGATCAAGATGTGGTAGGTCAGAAACAAAGACAAGATGCAGAAAAAGGTTCAACTGGTTCAAAAGTGGAAAGTCAGGATCAAGATGTGGTAGGTCAGAAACAAAGACGAGATGCAGAAAAAACACTTTTAACGTCTAACTCTCAACATAATATCTGATACTATATTGCCATCAGTCACCTTCTGACCAGTGCAGGGCATTGGCTATTGATTTGTTCACCACCTTGCTGTAAGATTATTCGTCATTAACTTTTGGAAATAGATGCCAAGGTTAGTGCCTCTTTGTTTAACATAACATGCTAAAGCAAGTAGTCTGTCTCCTGAGTTCTCGGAATACAATTCGTGTGCAACTAGAAGGAAGCAGATTGACAAATAGACACATAGCTCCTCACTGCAACTTTTCCAGTTGAAAAGAATGCTGATGGGGATACGCTTGAGGTCTCGTTACATTGTGTTTGAATCACGGTTTTTCCATTTGGAAAAGTAACTCACTCATCAGGGTTAAGGTTTGGTTTTGGGTCCACTACAGCAATATAACATAATTTCCAGTTAAGGGCTACAGCAACATAAACATAAATCCAGTGAAGGACAACTGAGCAATGTGCTCATTTCACATTCCAGTTCAACACTAAACACCTGACAGTTCTCTACATAAATTGAGCAGCAACATCAATTCTGCTGCAGCTTCAGATAATGACATTAATAGCACCGCCAAATCCTAATTTCAATCTGCTAGTTATGTCAAGTTCTATATGATGAATTTATCTTTATGAGTCAAACAATTCACTCGTAAAAGTTCATTTTTTACCAAGCAAGCAATCATAATACTGTCCGGCAAATAAAAAAACTGAAGCTTTCAAGTAATCAAAAGCAAACTACAAAAGCCAAAAAGCCAGCGTTTGAATATGTTGATAATACAAGCTTGATGTCTTATGAAAAGGAGAGATGAACTCACTTCAGAATATATACAGACCATTATTCAAAACAACAAATCTAGCATGGCACAAGTTGACCAGCAATGGTTGTTTCTTCTATCCTCTCAACATACGGTTGAACACATAGGCATCTACCCGTGCATCATCAGCTATCTTAAGTGATGAAACAGCCTGAGCAGCAAGATGACCTGCAGACAAACCAACAGAGCCCCAACCATCCTCTCTAAAATACTGAGGGCAGAATTCTTTGCCAAGAGAATCAGATGAGACCATCAAATTCGAATTTCCCCAGTAATTCCACACACGTCCATATCTATGAGGATCAGAAACCCATCCAATATTTTCACACGAATTCTTTGACAGATCTTGATGAGGAACCACAGCCCTTCTTGCCCCCACAAAGATGTCCATATTGCTAGCATGATCCCACGAGGTCAGCCCCTCATCCTTCTTCAGCATCAATTTACTTGAATCGTCCGAGTCTTCACCAAGTAGGACATGCAGCGCAACTGCCTCAGCTATTGCAGCACCTTCTTCATCAAGCCTCTCCTGTTCTTCTTTCTTTTTCTGCTTCTTTTTTTCCAGTTCAGAACGGATGGCAGCTGAAGTAGCCAAAGCCTTCTCCAAGCGTCTCTTTTTCTTCTCAGCCTGTTTAATGCGATCAAGCTCGTCTTTCACCTGCTTCTTCTTGGCTTTCCTAACACCGGCTGTTACTTTAGCGCCCTCCATGATATCCAGGCACAATCAACCCTAATAATACTACACTCTCCTATATATGCCCTCAACAACTTTTCCTGAATTTCCTCTTCGTTTTCCTAGAAAATTTCCCTAAGAAGTATACATTATCTAATCACCTATATGTTTCTGTTCTTTCGAAACTTGTTATTGAACACTTAATCAGCTGAAAAAAAACTTTGAAAACTAGAAAAGGAGTAAATATCTGAAAATTATACCTACACCCACTCAGGTCTGAATGAATACCTCATTTTACGCACACTACATTCCCAAAAAGAAATAACAGGAGATAGGAGAAGTGAAAACTGGTAAGCACTTATTGATCCGTCCTTCATCATTGTTCCCAGCTTTCCACAGCCCCTGCTACCCATTTCATAAACCAGTTTGAAGAATGACAGGATTGATATTAATATTTAGTCACTAGTCTTCCCTGTTTTCAAATAATTCACATGGCCTTCCCTCCTGCAATAAACAAGAGTAACTCAGTATACAAGCCACCAATATCGACAAAGAGTAATGCGCCAATAAAGTAAAGGATTCCCATAACAATATATTGACAGCATAACGACACAATAGAAAAATGCCAAAAGGCAGTATCAAGTAAATGAAAATCTCCAGATATTCTAACTACCATAACAAGTGAAGTAATACACGCCATAAAAACATTCCATAATCTAATAAAAGCTAGTGGAACAATTACAAAATGACAATTCACAGACCGCCACATAAGTTCCTATAACCCATCCATGATCCAAACATATACAGATATCAATAGTGCCAAACATTGCTATCTGACTGCAGGTTCTGTTAATTATATCGTTCCAGTTAAGAAATATTAACAATTACCAAATATATGAATACTGTCACTAAACTAGAATAACTCAAGACATATTCCCGTTTTCTCAATGAAAAGATCACAACCTCAGTCAGCAAACACATAAATTAACTAACAAAGTAAGAAAATAACTCAGTCCCCATTATTCCTATATGCTAGCGAATGATTCAAAAGGCCCCGTAGCACAACACCCCACATCCCCAAATTTCAGATCCCCACAAAAGAAACAAATATGTCCCCGAAAAGAGAACCCCAACAGACCTGCGAGATCTAAACATTCAAAGAAACTTCAGATTAACCCGCAAAATAAACCCTAAATTCACACAAATAACTCAATAACCAAAAACCCCTAAAATTTGACGCACGATCCACTCAACACCAGATTTCCAATTCTCAATTTCAAGGAAAAGCGATCCATTTATAACAATTCAACATCGGATCAAAAAACCCACACAACAAATCACAGAATTTCATACATAAATCTAAACAAAAACTAAAAAGGCCATAATTTCGGAGCGAATATCAAGCAAACCTGTCGGAATCAAAGAGAAAGAAGGAGGCCTCCCCTCAGACAAACAATTACAAAAGGAAATTAGAGAAAGGAGAATAAAACTTTGATTTTCGGATCTGCAATAAATGCGTGTTGTGCGTGAGAGAGACAGCGGAAAGGGAAGGAGAATGGGGGGAAGGCTAAAATAACTGATCACATGAGATTGCCGGTGAGAAGAGACGGGGATGAGTAGGAGAAGGAAGGATATTATTGGAAAATCACACTAGATCAGACACGTGTCGGTAAAAGAGAGTGACCCAAAATTTCTGACTTTCCAATTTAATCTGGGCCCCACTGGTAAGTTTGTAGAATCTGCACTTTTAATTTTTAAGAGAATTTGTGCCGTCCGATCCCCTTTTGATTGGTGACGGCTATGATGGTGTTGAACGGCTGGGATTCAACCAGCGGCTGTGACGCCGTAATATCGTCATGGGATACAGTGCACCAGCAGAAGGAAAAGCGAAATTGAAGAGTACTTATAATTGTACTATGCAACAATCTCAAAATTTCTTGATACTTTTATTACAATTTTGTATTATCTTATATATTTATTCTTTAAATAAATTTAATAATAATATAATAATAAAAATTACAATATATTTTTTTAAAGGAAGTAATATGAATTTATAAAACAAAATATAGTTTGATACAATTTGATAGATCATAACTTGATCAAGAATATACTAATGATGCAATCTCTAAGAAAAATATTGGATATTTCACTTAGGACAAAATGTGTAAGGAATTTAAATGTTTTTTATATTAATTCTTTTGACAAATCCTAGGTACACTTAGTTAGTGGTTGTTGGTTAAATTTGAGATCTTGTGAATAAATTTGAGGTTAGGAGTTCGAGTATCATCAAATATGGTATATTGGTTCAGTTAACGTGAGTTTATTGTAATGGGTATTTATTTCAATTAATGTGAAATCGTCGTACTTTTAATTTAGATTAAATTATATTAACACAACGTCGTACTTTTAATTTAGATTAAATTATATTAACACATCGTCGTACTTTTAATTTAGATTAAATTATATTAACACATTTTGAGGTTGAATCAAATGCACAAACACCCTTTGTCTTCTGCAAAACTACAGTTACACACTGATGTTATAGTTGTAATTATAAATATAGTCTTTATTTAAAAACAAATCTTGAACAAACATCTCCTGAGAAATATTATACTAACACTCGTTAGGGCTATAGCTGTAATTTTATAAATACAGAAAGTATTTATATAGTTCGATCTAATTTGAGTGGGTGTCAATACAATTTTTTTTATTTATTATAATGTGAATTTATAAATTGAATTGATGTATTAATATATTAGTGTAAGTATTTAATAATAATATCAAGACTTGTGCTATAACTTATTTGTCCACCTCACCCACTTAGTTAAATAAAAATAAAATATTTACTTTAAATTAATATTACATTTCATATTAACACTCTATTTATAAATTGTATGTACATTATGAATTAACTTATAATTTGGTAAATCTTTGACGCCCACATGTTGATTATTGCTAAATTAAATGAAAATGGATGACTAATCCATACATTAACAAAAGATTTATGTGCAAAACATTAAAAATTAATAAATCAATCAGTCACAAAAGACATATTCTATGTTTAGTATGATGAAAAATCAAAATTTGTACTAAAGACATTTTATTGAATATATTGGTGATGATACTTATGTTATCAAATAGAGCTCAATGAAATTACTCTATCCAATTAATCAAAGAGTTCATTTAAGGATAAAATTGGCATGTTAAAGTCTAAAAAATAAAATATCACCTCCAATTTAGTTGGAACCTTCTGGCCAAATCAGGTAAGTCAGCCCCACTTTCCACCTCACCAGTATCTAACGAAATTAATAAACACGTCATGAGTATCACCCACTTTAGATGACACATAAACATGAACTTAGGTTAGTAGGATATAAGCACGCAAGCTGTAATTATGAAATAGGGCTATGTTAGCCTGAACAAGTAACTAATTTCCTCCTAAATAAGTAATTTCTCTATTAATGTGACAGTTTTTGTTCTTACTTGTTTGAAACATGGATGATATGGCATACAACTAGATCAATGCATGAAAATAAACTTCATTAATAATGTAGGTAAGTCAATAAAGGTAATTTTACTAAACAATTTGAACTTACATATTAGCTCACTAACTTGCTAAATCTCTCGTGTTCATTAATAATCTACACACTTTTCATACATTTCCATTGATTTTCATATGTTTTTGATATATTCTTGCTTCAATTTCTACTAAGTCCATTAAAGTATTCCAATGTTGATATTTAGTTTACAAGTCAATTGGTTCTCGACATTTTATGGTACTGTTGGATCCGGATTGCGTCAATTGGTATGAACTATGAAGCAAAGAATGGAAATTGAGAAAGCTGCAAAATTTGAGGACCAGTTAGATTATTCATAAATATTTAGGTAGTGAAGTGATAATATTGGAAAAGCAGAGTACCAACATGATATTTACGCTCATAATTTCCCTAGACTAGATATTCCACTGTTGAGCAGCAGCTTTCCACTTCCTCCATCCTGTTCAAGCTCAATCGCCATATCCCATATCTTCTCATCGCCGTTTCAGATTCCTCACACAGTCATTCATACACACACATTGGGACGGTTGTTGCACAGATTTTGCGGCCGACGGGAAGCCAAGAAATGATCTGTCTCCAGCCCATCACTAAACCATCCGTCCTCTACTTGGGCCCCAGAAAACCCCTCAAGAAATCCCTCAAAACCCTAACTCCAATCCACTCGCTCCTACAGTACAACCGCAAGCCTCAGCTCGCTGGGGAAACGCCGCGGGTGGTGGTCATTACCTCCGGAAAAGGCGGTGTCGGCAAAACTACCACCACCGCAAATATAGGCCTCTCCCTCGCCCGCCTTGGGTTCTCCGCGGTCGCCATTGACGCCGACGTAGGTCTCCGAAACCTTGACCTTCTCCTCGGCCTGGAAAATCGTGTCAATTACACCGTTGTCGAAGTGCTTAACGGAGATTGCCGCCTGGATCAAGCCCTAGTTCGGGACAAACGGTGGTCAAATTTCGAACTTTTGTGCATTTCCAAGCCCCGGTCCAAGCTCCCCCTAGGATTTGGTGGAAAAGCCTTAACTTGGCTAGTTGAAGCCCTTAAAAACCGAGAAGAGGGCGCACCGGACTTTATACTAATTGATTGTCCGGCGGGAATTGACGCCGGGTTTATTACAGCTATTACGCCCGCCAATGAGGCGGTCTTGGTGACAACGCCAGATATCACTAGCCTCCGGGACGCAGATAGAGTGACGGGCTTGTTGGAGTGTGATGGAATTAGGGATATCAAGATGATTGTGAATAGAGTAAGGACGGATATGATTAAGGGGGAGGATATGATGTCGGTTTTGGATGTCCAAGAAATGCTGGGGTTGCCTTTGTTGGGGGTGATTCCTGAGGATTCTGAGGTGATTCGAAGCACAAATAGAGGGTATCCGTTGGTTTTGAATAAGCCGCCTGCTTTGGCAGGATTGGCATTTGAGCAGGCCGCTTGGAGGTTGGTGGAGCAGGATAGTATGAAGGCAGTGATGGTGGAGGAGGAACCCAAAAAACGTGGGTTTTTCTCTTTCTTCGGAGGATAGATTAGTGTGATGAGACCATTGTGCCACAGTTTCTGTGGGAGTTCAGGAGGAGTAACTTGTATAGTAGGAAGTTAAGGTTTGCCATTGTTTCTCTTGTTTTTGATTATTTCAAACGGTTTTGTCTTCAAAAGCTATTTAGTTGTGATCAATGTGGATGAAGTGTATTTTGTGCTTAGGAGCAACAGAACTTCTTGGATGATTGATTGTATGGTTGGAGGGAGATCTGTGAATTTTGGTTTCTTTTCACATGTGCTTCATTTTTCAGCTCTCCCAATCGGCTCTGCCTTTTTCAATTGCATTATTTATTCAAGACTTTATTTTTCCTCTTTATGCTTGTACTGTCTGCTGGTAATTGTTTGTTTGATAATTTAGATACTGCTGGTAATTGACATTCTAGAATTATGTCTTGTTATACGCTAGTCCTGGATTTTCATTTTACTTGGGTGGATATTTCTTTCTCAAATATACAGACTCGTTGCAGATTGACATCCACTACATTTAGTTCAGTTCGTTCTGAGACTTATATTTTGGCACAACATTCCCATGCACAATAGTACTGATGTATCCAATCCAGGTTATGAATTTTGTAGTCACAATAAATCCGACTAACTTCTAGGCCTTAATTTAAGCAACTCAGTCAATATGCTCATAAGTGCTTTCATTGGGATTCATATTTTCTGAAGTATGGACTAGGTTTCAGTCTTTGGAAAGTAGAGAGAATAAGCGCTCCGGACAGTGATTTCTCATGTTTGTTAGACTTTAGCTTCAGGAATTCGATCATATATCCACGAGAACAACTCGAGTGCTAGGATTATGTTTTTATAGTAATGATCAAATTGCAAATCCTGTTAGTGCAGAGTGTGATTCTTGATTTTGCAAGATGTCCACATTTGCAACTCTTATTGCTATTATAAAAAAAGTCATTGAGATCTTTACGATGGTAATTTATTGGTGACTAAAAGTTGAATAAAAATTACAGGTGAAATAGGCAAATTCTTGTATTCTTGTCATAGGCTTTCTGGTTCAGTACTTTATGTATTCTACTGCAGTAGTTTCATATTTATCCAGTTGAGTTTATACATGAATGCTTGAACGGAAATATGTTTGGTTGATAAGTTTTTGAGGTTAGAAATATCAAAAACTTTGGATCAGAACTCTTATTCGTTGGGCTGAAAATTGGAAGCAACGTTCCTTCACATAATACATAGACGCAAAAGTACGACAAACAAAGCATTCTCATTTACAGTAGGAACACTTGTATTTACATTAGATGACAGCCGATGTCTCAGAGAACCCACGAGTCACGAAGCTCATACTCAGAATCACATGAACCCAAGACGACATGGAAACCGGTTCTTCATTAGAAAGGAAGTAGACAACGGTATCATTAGGCAAACTTTCTCTTTGAAAACAAGAAAAGAAAAAGGAAAACCTATACAAAATCAACAATATCAATTTTATTTTATATGACACTATTCTAAGTAACATGCAAAGAGAAGTATACAAAACACTCAATTGAAACTATTTCACATTGGTAGCTTAAATGAATGTGCATTGGCATCATCTAAACCAAATGACAGCCTATGTCTCCATCTCTTTCTCTATGCAAAATTTCTAACAAACAAAGTAACATTTATCCCCATCAATTTCATCTCTATCAATTTTCTCAAAATATCTAAAAATCAAGAAATGTGAAATTATTGTAATTTCCTTTTTACACTTCAAAACCAAAAGTGTGTATGATTTTTGTGAAAGCTTCGCATTCTGAACATTCTAATTTGGAGGCGTTAGGATTATGAATTTTGCAGCCGCTCTAAATAGAATTTGAGGACTAAATGGGAGATAATCCTTCACTATTTTTGTTGATTTATTTTTAGTTCATATGTTATGTTAGCTTTTGTTATCATATCGCTTTCTCAAAACTTTTTGTCTGTCATACATTTAAGATTTTTGTACTGATAGGATTACATTTTGTGCTTATTTCATGCGATATTTTGACCTCTTTAGTGACCAAAATACTCCTAATTAAATATTATTTTGCAGTATTTACCTATTAGGAAAAGATGGAATTAAAAATAAAAAAAAGAATCAAGATGGAGATTTGGACAAATTTGAAAAAACAGTTAGGCGTGCCCACGTCTAACTTGCAGATTTGTATTTGGAAAAGGAAAGACTCAAATTTGATTTTTTTGTAAGAATTTGGAGCTGCTTGGATTTTTTGATGAATGGCGGACTCTTTTTCTAAAGGAAACCCTTGAAAACTATGGAATTAATTCCTTTTCAGTATTTTAGTCTTACTAGACAACTACCTTTCTAGTCCTAGTAGAATTAGGACTATATAATGGAAAAATGTCACCTTACCAGAAATTTGGAACCTACCTCCTAGGTCAATACCACCCCTATTCAACCTATAGAAAATTCAGAAATTGACCAAATTACTCAACATCCTGATGGATCTGTAGGAGTCAAGTTTGTAGACAAAATTCATTAAAAACAAATAGGACCTTCTATTCAACTTCAAAAACCATTAGACCTACTACCTCAAAATTTCAAGGAATAAGAATAGATCAAAATTTCTCCTGTGTTAATTATATTCGAATTTCTCTTGGTTGTCCCTGATGAGGAGGCTTCAGAATTCATGCTTCTTATGAATTTATCCATAAAGTTTCTGTGTTTATTTTATCCCACCATTCGACACAATATTTTTTCCAAATGAAAATATGATTGTGAAGATAAATTTGAATATAACAACCATTATTGAAACTATATAAGGAAATATAAAGCTCTTAAGAAATAATGATTATAGGAATTATATAAATAGAAATTATAACAAAAATAATAATATATGAAACAAAAATTAAAGACAATTATAGTTATCAAGACACCTGCATTATCAAACAACACATACTGCATTATCAAGACACCTTTCTTACTGGATTTCAGAATTTGTATATGAAAAGGCAGAAGCAACACATACTGCATTATCAAGACACCTTTCTAGATGCACTTGTGAACAAATATTTTGTTGCCCATAAATTGGTTTAGGAAGTTTCATCACAGTCCAAAGAGAAAATAAGATGTTCAGAGTCAAGCTCAAACAGAAGCAACAGAGAGTGGATGGATAGCACTTAGATTTCAATGGGCCACATACATGCATTAAGACAGCAGATCGGAGAAATTGATCGGTAAAAAAGATAATAGTAGAAAAAACAAAAACATTACTTACTGCTCCTAAAGAAGACACATGAGTTTGCGTTCAAACTTCAAACTTCCAGAGTGAAGATATCACTCACTGCATGGCTTTCCATTAGCTTGAAGTAGCTGTCTAGATTGTGTAAGACCATGAACATGATATAATCAATCAATAATATGCTCTAGGCATGTAGTGCCCTTCTTTTCTGGGAAATGATTTCTTGTTTCTCTATATTTCATTGCCTCATTTATACTTCAACAGCCTCAATTTAAAATTTTCATGTACCTGTGCACTGAGAAGAAAAGTACTCATGGATCTTCCCCCTCTTTCACTTATTTCTTGCAAGCCCTGGACAAGAATACCAAAAATCATTTGGTTGAATTATCTCTGGCGAATCTTGATTTTGAATCTCAAGAACCCTGAAAAAATAGACAGAAACCTTCAAAATGGCAGAAAGAAAACAAAAGGTAATCGTGAAATCAAGAATATACAAGAAACCGTGTGATCATCAACCTTGAACCAAGATATTCGTCTTAAGTTCATAATGCAAGAACCAGTAATTCAAGAAACTTAAAAGAAGTCGATTGTTTTGCGTTCGTGACTGTCAAGAAGTACCCAAGAAAGCAGAGACGGAGGCTGCCGCATCTGCCTGAGACGATGCCGCTGGCCACCCTTTTGCTTCTCTCCGGCACCATTTCATCCCATATTTCTGGGAGTTTCTCAACGGTAACAAAATTGGAACTACATTCATGAAAGAACTCAAAATTATATATACGTTGATGAAAAGCCATCTTATTGGGTTCGATGGATGATAAGAATTGTAAAGCCCAAAATATACTCATATTCGGCCCATGGACTATAATTCTGGAGGCCCAAAACTTACGGATCAATCATTCAACTATTACTCCTCTTTTTTCAATCATTCAACCATTTACTTCATTTCTCTTTCCTAAAAACATAAAAAATTACAAACTCATTAAATTATATTAATAATTGCCCAAAAATATTTAATTTAATAGAAAGCTACTTGAGACTTATTTTCATCTCATAAAAAAGGATATTGGTAACGAGCTCCCTTAAAACCTAACATAATTATAAAAGTATTTTTTTGTTATTTGAAAAATTATTACTACCCCTAATTTTAACTCTTATTTAACAATTAGTCCAATTCGTTAGTCTCCATTAAGTTACCGTCCATTTTTTATTGTAAACGGAACAAAATGTCCTTGTGGACTATAAATTATAATTTAATTTATTATTTAAAAATTTTATGAAATTTTTTATGGACTAAGTGATTAATTTTTTTATTACAATTTTCTTAAAGTTTTTCATCCACCTCATCTGATTTTTTATATTTTTTTGTAAAAAATAAAAATATACAGCAAGCGCAAAGTTGATAATTTCAAACCTCCATCCTATAATTATATAATTTCATCAAATATCATAGAAGAATTTATAAATTTTTAAATAATAAAAAAGTATTTATAATTACGACAAATTTTATAAAAACTCGTAACTTTCCGTATAAAAAAATGTGGACCAAGTTTAGACACAAGACCAAAGGGAGCACAGCACAGAAAAAAAGCAAAGAAAGCAGAGTTCCCCAGTCAAAAATAAATCATACTTTGGACTATATTCCATCTCAAAAATCAACTTTATGCAATCCCCCTTTTTTGCAAAGATATCCAAAATCTTGTCGATAATGCATTTGCTTAAGACATTTGTGGATGAACGTGTTCAAAAAACGCTTGATTTCTTCCAATTGTGAATTATTCAAACCAAATTCCACACGTCAATGTATTAACTTAAATTGATGGAGTTGAATCCAATTTATTTTTCTAATTTAAAAAATTCAATTTAATTGTTAGTAGGGTTAGTTTCAAACAAGTTTAATTGAGTATCAAGAATTGATTGAACTCGAGAAAATTTAACTTTTTTATAAATGTTTTATCGTTTTTTATTGATGAATTGCAGTTCAAATATTATGACGAAATTTTATTTCTATTTTAAATTTATTATCTGTCAATCTTGAATCGAATATTCAACGTATTTTACAATTCCACCCCACCATGAATTCTCACATTTTAAACCAGTCTATAATAGTTAGGTAGAATGGGTATATAGGCACTGAAATTCCACATATAATTGAGTGGGAAAACAAAAGGAATTACATCATCTTCCTCATATCACAGCCATTAAACTACCACGTGTGTGATTAATTAAATTACACTTAGAGTCAACTTCATTCCACTTCACTGCCAATATTATTAAATCATTAAATTACTTCAATTTTATGTTTTTCAACCTTTGACAAGTTAAAATTTGTCAATTTACATAGGTACATATCATTAGTTGATACTAAGTATGATTTATAATATTTAATTCAGAAAAAAATAAATTTTAATTATTCGATCAATTTAATAATTATTGTCTTCATATAATACATTATTTTATTATTTGGACAGTAATAGAAAAATTGTAAAAATGTTCATGTTATGTGTTCATGAATAATGAAAGAGTATGGAAGTTTTTGCTATAAAAAAAAATTGAATTAATTTGTTCAATTTCCAAAACCTATGAGAAAATACTCTCTGAAGGGTGTATATAAGTAACAATAGCAAAAAGATCAAAGTACCCTTACAAGATCAAGATTCATGTGTTTTTAATCCAAGTGGGGTCAACCTGCAACTGCAATAATGTATATTTGATCGTTTTGTACTTGAGAATTCGAGATCACGCTATGTAGATCGATACAAATATGGACATTTGACTTCACGCCTCACAACTATTTTGGGCCATAATACATTAATATTACTTTCATAAATCCATTTCTTCGTTTTCCCTTTGATCTCATTTGAACTGACTGAAACATTGAAGGGTTTTTGTTAGAACCACTGAATGAGTCAAACAATTTGTTCTTCTCTATTAGGTTTCCACTTCCCTAACATCTCTATTTCGAACTGGTTTTTAAGACATAATTTTGATTTTTGATCCAAATCGCCCCTCAAAATCGACATTATTATGAAATTATATACGCAATAACCATCAATTATTTTAATAAAACATGATTTGTCCTTAAAAAATACACTGTCATTTAGGAAGCATAATTGCAGGTGAAGACATGGTGGGCATGGAGAACACAACACATCATCATTAGAACAGTTGAAATGACGTTAAATTAGTTAAACAACAATATCTCTTCGACCTGTCATTCCTTTTCACATCCTCAAATTACATTGTGGGACGTGTTTTATCCCCGACATGGGTGTATAAGTGGACCATCCACTTTATTGATAGGTGGAACCAAATGATTGGTCCAGCACGTTACACGTACACCCTAAGGTGGATAAAACACTGGGTTGTTAGGTAAATTATGGGAGACCAACAACAAAGTGGAGGAGCTCTCATTGGCTTAAAAATAAAACTAAGTGTGGACGAGCATGCATTTGTTTTGTGCTATTGGGGGGATTAATTATTATTTATATGTCTGATTAATTATATTATTTGACTATCTAAATATGAGTGTGTATTGGTGAGACAGAATTTCGTGTCATCCACCAATTAAGAAAGTTTGGGTGTTTTTTCTTCTATTTTTAATAAAATATAATGTCTTAATTTGGAAATTTCTAATTTCGTTGAATGTCCTAAATTTTCAGATCTAATATGATGCGGGAGTATATTTTATGAATGTCATATCAAAATTTTCGCACGAAATATTTATTATTTTGAGACAAGTTTTGAATTCATTTTATTAATTCAACGTATTTATTATTCAATCATGTACATCTTAAACCTTTACATGTATAGATTTGAAGAAATTATTTAAAAAATGCTAAAAAGAGAAAAATTACTAAATTGGAGCGATTCTAGTTTGTTAAAATTTTGAGTGGCACCGCGTTCTTAAAACGCAGTACCACAATTTTTCTATAAAAAAAAATTGCAATGAACTTTATATATAAAATAAAATAAAAGTGAAAGAAGATACCGGTTCTTTCACAAAATTCAAAAAAAAAAAAAAGTTGGTCAAATCATCCTGCAATATGTCGGCTGCTTTGTGGCCAGACACCGCGCTACCGTTGTATGATATTGTAGTTTATTTGGACTCCGTATGATGGTAATGCACTGATGTGGGTGCATTGCCGCTTTATGCTACTCGCACACTGTGGAATATATGACGTTTCAATCGAATCAGATATTCAAAAGAACTAATAAAAAGTGAAGAAATTTGAGTAGAATGCAAGAGATAATATCATATATTCAAAGGAACAAATAACACAAAAATTTAATAAATAACTTACTATACGTCTTTTCAGTCGTAAATTTTCAAATAAAAAGTGAAGAAATTTGAGAAGAATGCGAGAGATAGCGGTGACGAACGTAAGAGAAATATTTGGCTTCAGTGTGTATGAATTTCCCAGACACCGATTTTTCAGTGTGTATGAATGTGGGAATAGAGACCGATTTTTATAGGCGAAAAAACCGCGCGGTGTCACATAAATTATTGAAAGCGTGCAAATAATGTACTAAAAAGCTAAAAAGTTGACTGTTATCGCGATCACACAACGCAATGACAGTCACGTAATTTTTTTTTTAAATTTTTCAGTCACCGCGATTTGTCATCATGGTGACTGAATTAATTTATATATATATATATATATATATATATAAAATCAGTCACCTCGGTAAGCATCCGCGGTGACTGATTAAATTTTTCTTTTTTTAGAAAAATTGTGTCACCGCGTTTTGAGAAAGCGGTGCCACTCAAAATTTTAACAAACTAGATTTCACTCCAGTTTGTTAATTTTGTTCTTTTTTTTGGCATTTTTTAAATAATTTTACCCATATGTTTATTGAAATCGTACAATTTGACAAATTTATAAATAATTAACCTCCATGCAAGCGGTATAACTTTTACTAGTCTAATATTCTTTAATTTTTCTTACAATCTACTTAACTTAATCATCGAAAACTTATAACTATGGCCTTTTTGGAGTGGATCTGAGGATGGTTTGTTTTGTAGGTTCTAATTTGAAAAAATAAATACATACTTTATTTTTTAAAATTAGTAATAACATAATTTCACTTAAATAAACATTATACGCACAATCACTATAATGCTGATGATGACACATACATCTAAATTGAAGCGATAAGTTGAGTGCAAAATTATCCAAAGCAATCCTCTTTTCATTTCCCTTGTAATAATACTTTTTTGTGTGTACACTAACACATCATTTCTACAAAAAGACAAGTAGACAACCAAGGAAAGATGAAAAGATACAAACAAACAAGCAACAAGCAACCAAACACCTAAAAATTCAAGCGCCACGTGCATAACAAGTTTGGCATGGGACAGTTATATATGTCTTAGGCCAAATTGACATTGACATTTCGACTCATCATCGTATTTAAAACACAAAGCTCATCAAATGTTGGCCAACCAAAAATATAAACAAAATACGTCCTTTTACTTCTACAGACATCCCTATGTATATAAATATGAATATATATGGTGTAAGAATTGAAATTAAAATATAAACTATTAATAAATATTTTATGGGAATTTATTGCATACAATTTTTAGGTTTGTAAAAGAGATGCTCAACTCGTTATAAAATCTTGACTTAAGTCAAACTGATGATTTTGTTTATTTATTTATTCTTTCTGAAAAATGACAATTTTAGAGGGACCTGAAACTGAAAAATGACAATAATAGTCTACCCTTCATTTTCCACTTCTTGCTTTTCCGCAAAACCAACTGACTTTTCTCTTCCATCATATGTTTCTAAATAGGAAATTCTATTTTAAATTAGAACAAAAAAAATAATAAATCATGTAAAGTGAGATAATATTCATAGGTTTAGTGAAATTCGAATCCATAATTTTAAATTTGTTCATGCAACCTCAATTTTAACCTTAACCACTAGATTAAAACATTATTGATAAACCAATTACATTACAAGCATATAACAATTACGATAACTTTTTAGTCCAATGTTCAATTTAGATCAAACTTTTTTATATATAGCATCAAATATATATATATATATATGTGTGTGTATTATATTTTACAGCCCGAATGTTAGTTACGTATATTTCTTTTGACAGAAATTAAGTACGAGACGATATCATAAGTCAATTCATTTGATTAGAGATAATATCACTGCCCACTTTGTTTTCTTATTTTTCTTCATTCCAAATATGTACAAGAAACTATAAAATGTTGTTGGAGAATTTAGCCCTTCTATTGACTTCCCTCTCCAGCTCTTCTACTCCTCCTACTTCCTCAAGTTCCTGCACCAAGAACAAGACAAGTAGAGTTTCATAGTTAGCTCAAAAGGTTCAGACACTGATCTTTCTGTATAATAGAGAGACATAATTAGTGGGCAACCTTGTGTCCTAAAAACAACCCATATGGGACTCCATTGAACTTGTCCGAGTGGTGGAGCTGAAATCACGGACATTAATATTAAACAAATACTATACTGACCGTTTGATTCTGTACCAAGACAAGATTAAATCAAATATAGATCATCATGGAAATGATTTAGACAGACTAATGTCACCTGATGAGCTGCAGCTACTCTTCTAAAATAGGGTACATTAGCAATAGGTCCCACCGGGAATCTCCTGTGGACGAGACCATCGTGGACGAACATGTACGCCATGCCAAAAACCGTAATTCCAAGACCCTGCACCAGATTGATGAAGGCGGTGCGAATGTTATCGCTATTGAATATGAATGTATTTGTAATTATTATTGTAATTTTAATGGGTGTAATTATAATTTTGTAAAATAGTAAGATGTTTATGGTGTCACATGTAATTTAGGCTTTTTTTTATTTTTTATTACGATCATGATGTTTTATTTGCTGTTTTAGTAAAATAAAATAACAAAGTGATTAGTGGCTGATGAAAAGAATGAAAATACTCACAGCGCCAAAACAGAGGCCAGGAACGAGGCCTTTGTTGAAGAAACCATAGGAGAGGAGGGCTATGGCTGGGACAGCATTAATTATTGCAAAAACATCATTAAGCTCGAAAGGCCCTTCTCGCGGTCGGTGGTGCGACTGTAATTGAGATATTATTTTAGCAGTAATTAATGTTATAGGTCTTGTCATTATTTATAGAAGTAGTTATTGAGAGA
The DNA here is from genome assembly GCF_000512975.1 of Sesamum indicum. Lineage (NCBI taxonomy): Eukaryota > Viridiplantae > Streptophyta > Magnoliopsida > Lamiales > Pedaliaceae > Sesamum > Sesamum indicum. The sequence continues at coordinate 9,691,826 of NC_026148.1, read as the reverse complement.
AATCTTCTTGAACAACCAAATTACGAACCTCGTGCATGTGCCACAATGAGGCGTGCCAGAGCGCTTTGTGTGCCCACCTTGCCCAGAACTCCATTCCCACCTGAATTTCGTTACACCAAGAATTTCATCAAACAAGAAGAGGAAACAGAACAACAGAGAAATGTAAGAAAACCAGCTTCGAGAAGGGTGTAACACAGAGGGAATTGATATTTTAAGTTGAAAATTAGCAGTGTAGGTGGAACTTACAGCAGCACCAACAGAGAGAGCAAACGTACCAAACATTTCAGTGTAAGGTACCTCTCCACCCTGCAGAACACATAAACACAAACACTCATACACCCGTAGTACTCCAAAATTCTTACAAAGAAACAGTCGCCGACAGAAAAATAAGACGTATGAACAGAAGGAGGAGCAGAAGGTCACCTCCATCTGCCAGGAAAATCTGTAATAAACAGCCATGACGGCCATGGAAGTAATCCCAAGGCTGGACATAACCGCCGCAACCAAATAAGTAAACCTCTCAGATCTCTTCCTAGCCACTTTCTCTGCGACACGCGCCGCCGCCTCAGAGCTTTCCAGTTCCTCACTCTCTTCTCCACTTTTCGTTCCTGAATCCGGAATCTCCAGCCGGCTCAACTTCTCATCCCTCAACACTGTACAAACCATCAAACTAGGCTTCCTGGTCTTGTACCTCAAAATCCTGCCGATTTCCAGGACAGAGGGGCAGAGCGGTAAAGTAGGCGTACCTACTGACACGGTTCTGGGACTAAGAAATGCGGCGTGCTTGAAATGGACAGTGGTCTTTGATGTGGTGGCGATGGATATACTGGCCGCCATGGACGGTGGTTCTCCGGCGAATGACTGTTATGGAGGGGGGTAAGTGAGGGTTGGAAAAGAGGGTTTGAGCTTTTTGTACGTCGTGGGAGTAGACCACATGTGATGTGAGGTTCGTGAATTGTGAACTCGTTTCTGATTCTGGTTAAATACAGAGAGTGGGGATTGTACGTGGCGGAGAGACTGAAATTACGAAATTGCCCCATTGGTCTGGGGATGAGTGAGAGGGACCCGAAACCATTTTGATTTAATGTGATTGCATGTCATAAAAATTTCATGTTTATGTGGAATCTGAATTAATTATAATATATTTATCATATAATAGTATATAATAAAAAAAATAATTAATCACATATAAAATATATTATATTTATTATATAATTAACTTAATTTGATCATACTTAATTTAAATAAGAATTTATCGTCCAATTTGCCTATCTCAATCTGACGCCAAACTAAGTCAAAACATAACTTGGTACTAGTTAGAGAGTGTTTGCATTAAAATTAATTATTTCTTAGTTGAAAATAAATTATATTTTTAGGGTATCTTATAAATTCAACTTTTTAATTTTGAACTATTTAAACAAGAGATTGAAACTGAAAGTAGTGTGTAATATTGATAAATTTTACAGATATTTCTAAGTTTTTTTTTAATGCCAAACATTGTTTATCATACTTAAAATTTTTATTAATTAATCACAGTACACGTACATTGGTACAAATATAATTACAAAAAAAATAGATACTACAGTATTTTTATTTTGCAAGTAAAGTGCATGTAATTAGAAACCATTGATACAAACAATTTTTTTATTTAAATATTGCGAGTTTAAAAATATATTAAGCATAACTCGTGCAATTTATGATGGATTATCAATAGTTAATTTATAATATTCGATCGAATGGAAAATGTTAATTGTGAATTAATCACTGATTTGTAATATTTTATTATTTATGTACATTTCAAATTTTGATAAATAAAAAAAAATACAAGAATATTTTGCATCAGTCTAAATTCCTTTCATTTGAGATTTTAAAATGAATTTAAATTCAACATAGTTTTCAAATTATGAAGAAAAGGTGGTGGGTGATGGCATTTTTTCTGTAAAGTGAATGGCACTGTGACATGATTGGGAGGGGCAGGGTATTCCGGGCAATTCTAAGATGACACATGCCGTTTTGTGGGTGGGGCAGCAGAGGAACGTGAGATGGGCTGCCCACCGTCCGGCCGCGGAGCAGCAGACACCGAGTCCTCCACTCGATGGTGGCTGGCGTCATTTGCGGCCGTGGGCTTCAAACTTTTTCGATGGTGTAAAAGCGGCCACGTCTTCTTTTTACATCGATTTGATTTGATTCAATTAAATTTGATGTGAATAAAAACTTTATAATTAGACGATACTATTATTTAAAGGTGGCTTTGCTGTATTGTATTAGAAAAATACTAATTAGTCAAGTGTATAAAAGCTTTACGTTTAATGTGTTCGTTGAGTTTATAGGAAAAATGAAAAAAATTGATGTGGTAAGATTTATGAGTTATTGAAGATTGTATTACAGGCCAAAAGTACAACAATTATAATTAGTATTATAGTATTGTTTTGGGGCGTAGTAAAGAAATGGAGTGTGTAAGGTGCAGATGGAACAGTGTACCTGGACAGTAGCGGCCGGAAATGAAGCCCAAAGCTGAACATTGGATTTGGGCATGTTTGTCAATTGCTGATATCAGGTTCGTCACGTGGGCTTACGACACATCTCAAACTTAATTATTTAATAAACCGAATACCCAATCCTTCACCCCTGATTTTCGGTACTCTTTTTAAACTTATTTTTGTTGTTTTTCTTTGTGATTTTCTTGATTACAATTGGTGGGATAACCTGGATTTGAATCCATGATTTTTTTTCTTTTTTTATTTGAGAAGTGGTGATGCTAATTCAATTAAATTGATGTTAATAAAAAGTTGCTCATTTGAATATATTTAATTTGAGATTATTGAGCCTAGTTTCTTGTAAGTCTGAAAATAAGGATTTATAAAAAATATATTAGTATTTCGACTCTCAAATTAGTAATTAATAACAAAAATAGGGATTAAATTGAAAAAGTATATTAGCAAACATTGATTCAGCGATAAGTGCTTTAGTGAATGCTCTTATGCGTGTGAGTTTTTATTGGAGGGGCAGAAGCCCCTTTTTATTACATTTGCCCGCAACGACTGAGAGAGTTTGACCCCCTTAAAATGAGGTACTAATTATGTTTAATAACAATTTTGCACACATTTTTTTTTTTGCAACTAATTCTTGTTGATAACACTTTTATAAAATAATAGTAATTGTTAAACTATAAAATTGATCATTGTACAAATATAATTATTGAATGCATAGAAGAAGTAAACATTTTTTCATATAAACATTTTTTATCTTTTTTGTCGCTAATGTTCTATTTTCTATTTTTCATTTTTTGGTAGTGAATGCATAGAAGAAGTTATTTAAAACTACGTACCATATAATATTTCAACAAATATAAATTACTTTATGGCGATAATAGTCGAAATTTGAATTATAATTTTAAAAAGTTCATATAATTATTCATTCAGGAATTGAAGTGTGTTTTCAATTGACTTGCAAGACAACCCAGGTGAGAACAACATTGGTATGGCCTTGATTATAGGTTTTTATCAAATAAATAAAAAAAATTATGAAACTAAAAAGAACAAGTTGGTTGAAAATTGAACACAAAAAAGTAATAATACAAAACATAAAAACACTAGGAATTTTGGAAGAATTATTACATAAAAATATATAAATTTTGATTTTATTTTATTTTTTATAAAGTTTTTGCCTCCTTCATCCTCGAGGTACGATCCATTCTTTCTGATGTTTTGTCGTCAATTTCTAATAAAATGTCAAGTTATTGACGTATAATTAAAACAATAAAAATAAAAATGGGCATTAGGCCCAAGCCTTGAGACCTAAAGCCCCGTCAATATGTGTCAATGCCTAAAGTTATATAGGGAAAAATATTAACCATGGGTAATATACTTGGTCTAGGCCAAGCCCATGAACTTGACAGGGTTTGGCACCGCCTTGGTTGTAGGACAAGTTTAAGACTCCAAGGCGACTCAATACTCCCAAAGATTTCAAGTTCAAGAGCTTCCACAACGTTGATCTCCAAATCAGTTTGGTGTGAGAATCGTTGCATTGATCACCAAACCAACATCAAGATTACATTCAGAAACATACCAAAAGTAGTTCTTGATGTGCTCACATTGTATTGAAGAGTGTAAATTAGGCATTTCATATCATTAGTACAATAAAAAGTGTCTTAGTATAATCGAAAGACAGCACAGGAGACCAAATAGGACACTGATTTCTTAACATCTTTTAGGACTGTCGAAATCTCCTGCTAAGAGCACAAAAAAAGCTTCAATTACTACTACAAATCAGAAAGTTTAACACAATGGGGATATGAAATAAGTACTCACCGCTTCTGGAAACAACTCCACAAACGAACCTTATTGACCTCCATTCTTACCAACACTAGATCGTAAATGGTGTCCCACCATTTGAAAATTGCATATCTGAATGTCTTGTTGAACAATATTGTTCCAAATATTCCCCAAAACCCTACAACGAAACCGACTCCCAGAGCAATATAAAATCCGCCCGTTATAAACCTATCATATTCGAACTCCTCTCCAGCATCACTACCGCCAACTCTTGAAGTTGGGGATTCATGGGATTTATCTCCGGGGCAAGATTTATTGAGTGGCAGCCCGCACAAACCAACATTCCCCTCAAAAGCTGATTCATCGAAAGTAAGCCCTTGACTACATCGTGGAAGTCTTCCAGATAACTTGTTGTAAGATAAGTCCAGCACCCCCAGGTGGCTCAAATCGCATACACTGTTTGGAATACTACCTGAGAGACGGTTTCTTGAAAGATCAAGAAAATTCAAGAGCTCCAATTCACCAACATCTGTAGGAATGGGTCCCACTAAATTGTTTCTGGACACGTTCAGCCCCACCAAACCAACTAATTTTGTGATGTTGGAAGGGATTCGACCTACTAAATTATTGTTTGAAAAATCAATTAGCTTCACAAGGCCGACATAGTTTACGTACCTCACCTCCTTCCCTTTCCACATCAAATATGCATTTTCTAACCGATGCGTGAATGGAAATGTCTCCTTAGGGCCCCAAAACAGATACGGATTTTGTTTTTCTCTCATGGCAGTGAAATCTTCAAGACAATCTGGTATAGCTCCGGAAATCTTGTTGGAAGAGATGTCTAAGATTTGAAGGTTTGCTAGACGACATAGACTCAAAGGCACGCTACCGTGAAACCCATTGGAGCTAAGGATCAGAATTCTTACCTCGGAAAAGCTATTTCCTACCCAATCTGGTATTTTTCCAGTGAGTCTATTGTCTCCAACATCAATCATCTCCAAGCTCGTGCAATTGCTCATGGATGTGGGAAGTCCGCCTGAGAGACTATTGTTACGTAAATGCAACAACGAAAGAGCACTTAGCGAGCCAAATGAATAAGGTATCTCCCCCGATAAGTGATTGTTTGCTAAATTAATATATACTAACCATTCAAACTTAGCGAAACAATCAGGAATCTGACCAGAAAAAAGGTTGTCTGAGAGGTCGAGCAGTTGCCAATCAGTGATATTGCACAAAAAATTTACTGAACCTGAAATCTTATTTCTTGATAAATCCAACACCCTTCTATAGCTTCCCAAATAAGGTAGTAATGGACCTCCTGAGCTGAACGAGAAGTTTGGAAATGAACCATAAATTTGGTTATTTGTTGCATTGATATACATGAGTGTAGGAGATATGCTGCCAAACCAACTTGGTGTGGTGTCTGAAATTCCAGTTCCGGATATATCAATAAACAGTAATTCCGTCTGTGTTTTGAGCCATCTCGGGAAATAGTTCCCTAGTTTACAGCCACTCAAGTGCAAATATTCTAGCTGGAAATCGGGAGCCCAGCGATGGCTGAACTGAACTTGCAGAAATTCGTTTATAGATAAGTCCAGTTCTTGTAATTGAGAGAGGCGCCCAATGCTTTGAGTTAATGTTCCATTAAACATATTGTTGGACAGATACAAATATTGCAACGATGAAGAGATCGATAAATCCGGCACTGGACCAGTAATTCGATTGAAAGACAGGTCAAGATAAGTAAGATTGGGAAGCCGAAGGTTGTCTTCTCCTATAGGACCAGTCAATTGGTTTTCATGAAGATCTAATGTCATCAAGGAAGAAAACCTTGACATGTTGGGAAACAATCCACTAATGGTATTCATACTCAAATCAAGAATCTCTAACTTTTTCTCAGTCGGCCCCGACAAACTTGAAATTAGCTCATGAAGATCACCAGTCAAATTATTCCCATTCATATATAAGATTACTAAACTGTTTAGATTTCCCAAATGCTTAGGAATCCCACCTTCAAGACCATTTCTGCTGATATCCAGGTATTCAAGTGATATCATGTTCCCTATTTGATGTGGAATTGGTCCACTAAAATTAGAGTTGGAAAGTTTGAGATACCGTAATTTGGTGAGGGAACCGATGAACTCAGGAATAGGGGCATATTCAAAGTCATTTTCACTAAAGTCTAGGTAACGTAAATGTTCCAACTCAAGTAACGAAGTGCTAATCTTACCTTGTAATTGGTAAAAAGCAAGTTTCAATTGTGTGACATGATTGCTCCGATTATGGCAGTGGACTCCTTCCCATTTGCAACAGTCCCTTTTATTTTCTTCGTTGCCCCACGAAGAGAGCCGGCCATGGATGTCGACGAGCTCGCCTTTGATGTCGAGAAGAGCCCGTCTCTCCTTCTCCAAGCACCTGATTCTGTTGGCATCATTGACTTGTGAAGAATGTGCTAGGATGGGCTTCAAGGTTGTTGCTTCTAGTAAGAGAACAAGCAACAAAAAAAGGAGATGAAAACACTTCATTTGAATACCAAAGAGAAATATTACAGTTTAGCAGTGTTTGGGGATGATTGGTTTCTTGAATCTCTTACACCAAATATATAACCATTTAGTATCTTTATAATAGATTTTTTGAGCACAAGTCAGTGTCAGCCAGAGGAACATCAAAAGGAAACAAGAAAGAAAAAATGGAGTTTCATTACATTGCTGAAACACGGCACATAGAAGTTTGATGTAAAATTCGCATAATCTGCAGTTGAGTTGTGACTCTGTATGACTGGTTTTATCGTCTCTTGCACGGCGGACCTAACCAAGCAAGCATCACTATCTCAGAGTTGATTTTTAAGCGGAGTGAGTCAACCCCAACGTGACTATGCACCAGTCAACACGACTTGATTCATCATATATAGTTTTATGATAAGAGGATTAAATGCAATTTTCGTTTTCTATTTGTTGTATTTTAGTGTTCTAATTCTTTATTATATTATGGTAGCAGATTTATTTTTTTTTTATTTTGGTCTTTCAATCATCAAATTTTACAAATATTGTTAAAAAAAGAAAGCACCTACCACACACCAACTTTTTTCAATTTGAGATTTTTGTTCTCATTGATCAATTTAACATACCGAAGTCGTGAAAAATGAAAAGTTACAAAGCCTACTTTGCTACTAAAAAAAGATAAAAGACTAAAACGTCAAAATATAAAAAATACAGGACAAAAAAATTACTTCCATACTGACAGAAATTCATAAATGAAACAAAGACTCAAATTTAAAAAAAAAACTCATGCAGGACATATACTTTTTTCGATAACATCTACAAACTTCAACAATTAAAAGATCAAAATTGCAAAAAATAAAAAAGTTACAAAACCTAATTGCTACCTTGAAAAAATGAAAGAATAAAATACTAAAATACAAGAGATTTAGGATGGAAATTGCATTTAAGAGGAGGACAATTTATTCATTTCATATCATAAGAATTGCTTGCATTTTTTTCAATTTTCGTCTTCTAGTTCTAGGTCAACAAATTTGAGCTGCATAGCATTAATTTTCATCTAATACACACTTTGATGATGGAAATGACAACCTTTTCATATTGACTATAAATATTTTTTTTTTCTAATATCATAATTCAAGCTAAAAATTGTGAAGTTGTGGACACGCTCAGAGACTTGTTATATTTATATTATATGTATTATTTTAAATATATTATTATTATTATTATTTTAATAGTAGAAAATAATTAAACCTCTTCTCATGGGTACTAATTCTTTTTTCTTTACATCAATGTTCTTATAAACACGGTGCATAATTTTAATCATAAAAAATATTTTTTCACTTCAAATTATGATCGTTTTAATACTTTATTATTTATTTATTTTTTGTTGGAACTTGACACATAAACTGTACGAGTTTTATAAGTTACTATCTCAAATTATTTTTTGATGGGATTTTCATTAAAAAATGGTCACATACAATACAATGTACGTACAAGAATCTTTTTTATTTTCAAATCACTCATGGATTTGTTAGCTTTTATATTCAATTTAATTTTTTTTTGTCGTAAAAACATGATGTATTCATATTAAAATGAACTACATTTGAGATTTTGTGGTGGAAAATTACACACATTCATTGTATGTGACCATTTTTGGGGGGGAAATTCACCAAAAAGTGATTTGATGTGGTAACAAGCAAAATTTATGTAGTTGGTATGACATTTTAAAACGAAAAATAAAAAATTAGATAACAACATATAAAAACGATCATATTTCAAAAAATAATCTTTTAGTCTAATTTTTATAACAAAAAATTTTGCATTCGGGAGGCATTTAAATGTAGAGCTTGCCCTTGACAACATTTAATGATATAATTTTAGCAACACTTTTATATAGATTTCGATATCCAAATGAATATCATTTTATTAATAAAAGTTTTCAACTTATTTATTTTAATTAACGAAGTTGAGGCTCTATCAATATAAAATTATGGAATTCGAGTTTGAGTTTCATTAATATACAGATACTATTGATCTACTTTAATAATGTAGTTATTGGTCTATTTCTTTAAAAATAGTTATTGTTTGATTATAAATATACGATACTGTTAATTGGTATTTTAGTTGTTGAAAATTAAATTGTATTTATTTTTTCTTAAAAAAGAAATATCATTATTCGAAAATCCGAATTGAAGATGTTGTAAGATTTTTTACCATACTTTGGAGTAATACATTGATGTCATATCTACGAATGTGGCTCCACTTTAATTACAGTTTTATATTAAAAAAAAGAACACATATCACTATGTGATATTACAGTGTGACAGAAAATTCAAACAGGAATGGGATTACCATAATCTCCCATTAAGCATATTTATTCAAGAAAAGGGTTGAGTCAGAACCTCCATCAATCGGCAGAATCATGGTTGATTTATTACAAAATTAGGTTGAAAAGAAAATCAAGGGCTGCTGCGCCTTTTCTCACATCTTTAGAAAATGCCTCTTGAAGGATACTGCACACAATCTAACTCCAAATTCTGTCAACTTAATTATATGGAGCATTATTATTGACTTACCCTAATTGCATGAATTTCATGGATTTTCTTGGATTATGACAATATATGGAATTTACTATAACCCTCTTAATTTCTATATAAATCCATGAAAACATGCCTTTGGGCTCTCATATCGATCCAAATATTGTTTTTTTCACACATTAAAATGTGCAGTTACGTGAAATCCCATGTAAGTGTTTGTTGAATTTGCATGTGTTTTCGTTTCCAAAACCATGTTTGTTGATCGAATTTTTTCTTGTGTTTGTGAAGGTTGTCGGGGAGTTCTTGGCCTGTATTGTAGTGGGATTGCTGTGTCTGAACGTGGTGCAAAGTAGAGATTTCGACTGCCGGAAAGAACAAATCCAATACTCAGCGATTAACTGTCGGAAACATACCGCACTTTTGACGGATTTTGGAGGGATAGGTGATGGAAAAACCTTGAACACGGCTGTGTTTAAGGCCGCCATTGCTAATCTGAGCAGCGTTGCGTCTGACGGGGGGGCGCAGCTTGTTGTCCCCCCTGGAAGGTGGCTGACGGGATCGTTTGATCTCACTAGCCATTTTACGCTTTATATTCACAAGGATGCTGTTCTTCTTGCGTCTCAGGTTGTACCTTCAGTCCATCACTTTACATTTTAGTATTGAAAAGAGAGTTTACTGTTTTTCTTGATTTTATTGTTTAGTTCGTGCTTGAATTCTGACAGTTCTCTTAGAAATGTTTGTAGATTCTAACAATGTGAAAGTATTACAGGAAGAGTCGGATTATCCTCTGATCGATCCGTTGCCATCGTATGGTGTAGGAAGAGATGCTCCAGGGAAAAGGTTTGCCAGTCTTATTTTTGGGACAAACCTAACTGATGTTGTCATTACGGGTACTTACAACTTAAACCAGTCTTGGAATGTTTAAGTAAGCTTAAGACACAAGGGCTGTTGGCAAGAATCTTGATCCTCAACTCTCGGTGGCAATTGAGAAAAAATTAATGAATTTTGATGTGTTTTTAGGAGGGAATGGAACGATCAACGGACAAGGTGTAACCTGGTGGAAAAAATTCAAGGCTCATCAGCTTAAGAACACTAGACCTTACTTGATTGAGATCTTGTACTCAGATCAGGTTCAGATTTCTTATCTTACTCTCATCAACTCTCCTTCCTGGCATGTCCATCCGACTTACTGCAGGTATGTCCAGTTTTTGTGCTCAAACATGACTTTGGTGTTCTGATATTTAGTGCACTCGATCTTACTGACTTTGTACTTTGATGATTTATCTTGTATGGAAACTGCAGTAATGTCATAATCGAAAACCTGACAATTATTGCACCAATTGATTCTCCAAACACAGATGGGATCAATCCAGGTCTGTGTGTGTTTTGGTGTTTGAGATAACAATAGTGAATGAATTAGAAGACATTTCCTCCATGTTTTCCTGCAGATTCCTGTTCAAACACACGCATACGAGACAGCTATGTTGTCTCAGGCGATGATTGCATTGCAGTGAAAAGCGGATGGGATGAATACGGGATAAAATTCGGGATGCCCACCCAGCATCTAAGCATCAGAAGGTTCACATGCATTTCACCTGACAGCGCTGTCATTGCCCTTGGAAGTGAGATGTCTGGGGGGATTCAAGATGTTCGAGCAGAAGAAATCTATGCCATCAACTCACAGTCAGGTGTCAGAATCAAGACAGCACCCGGACGGGGAGCCTATGTTAAGGACATATTTGTTAGAAACTTTAACATGAATACTATGAAGTATGTTTTCTGGATGACAGGAGCTTATGGCTCACACCCTGACAAAGGGTACGACCCCAAAGCACTTCCTGAAATAACAAACATAAATTACAGAGACATGGTAGGGAAGAATGTTACAATAGTTGGTGATCTTTCAGGAATCCAAAATGACCCGTTTACTGGAATCTGCATATCTAATGTGACCATTGAGCTCAAATCTTCCATTTTTCTGTCTGAGAAGAAGAAGAAGTTGCCATGGAACTGTACTGATATTGCAGGGGTGTCAAGCCGAGTGACCCCAAAGCCATGTGATCTTTTACCAGAGAAACAAGTGGATTGTGCTTTCCCTGCTGATGTGCTGCCTATTGATTTGGTTGAGTTGAAGACGTGTTTGGTTGGTGTTGGGAAGGTTTGAGTTTGGCTCTGCTGCCTGGAGGATAACTGTGCTTAGGTTTTGTTTGATGTCCTATATTGAACTAAGTTTTGAAATCTTTTTAGGTCTATGTATTTGATTTTGATGAACTATTGTTCTTGGTGCTAACTGAATGGATACACATTCAAGTTCATAGTAAAAACAGTTTTTAAGACCCTGATTTATGTATGTTTTAGCAGAGTCAAGAAGACTACCTCTGTCTAGGAAAAACAAAATTGTACGAGGAAACAAATGGAACCTAAGACATTTTCCTGACATGAATAGCAAAGGTCAGATAAATAATAAGTGCATTGGAAGATGGCAAGAACAGTGATAGCTCTGAGTTCTTTTGAATAGTGAAACCACTTTTGAGTTTGAATGCTGTTTCTAAACTTTGGCAGCCGATTTTCTCTCAAGGAACTTTGTTGAGAAGTTGTCTGTTAACGAAATTCTCCTGCACAAAACAAACATGAAGTATGAGTACGATGAAAGTTCTGGTAATATAAGACATGATTCTGCTAAGAGATGATGCATTCTTACATCACTAAGTAGCAAGTCCCGCGGCTCAAGCATATGGATGATTTCTCCCATTTTAGGCCTTATCTCGACTTCAAAATCCACACAGCGGAGAGCAATTAGCAGAACGCGTTTCAGTTCCTTTATGGACGGCAGTTCAGGCAACTTGGGGTCGATTAGAGTGTCGTAGTTTTCTTCTGCTACCATGTACTTTACCCAATCCACCAAATATTCCTACAGATCACAAGTTTTGATTTAAGGGGATCGTGTCATGCAAAAGCTTTCAAGAGAGTTCTGCTTGAGATTTCACCAAACCTCTATTTCATTTACAGTTGCTTGTATTGCATTTTTCCCTGATACTATTTCCATTATAAGTATCCCAAAGCTGTAAACATCGCACTTCCCATCTGAACCACAAGTTCGGTTGTGTTCTGGAGCAATGTAACTAGATATCCATCACAATATGCTAGACCAATCAGTTAAAGATCAAATGTACTACTCCTACGTGTAAGATTAGTGAACAATTTTCTTGTTTTCCGACAAGTAAACGACTTACCCCAACATCCCTGTGGTAGGAGCAGCTGTTGAATGATTCCACTCGGGACCTAAGAATTTCATGATCCCAGTATCAGAAATCTTGGGATTCCATTGTTGATCAAGTAGTATGTTGCTTGATTTCAGGTTTCGATGGACGACTGGAGGCTCGGTATCTTCATGGAGGTAAGCTAAACTGAGGAAACAATTCTTGATAGAGTGTTACACAAGCTAAAGTTTACATTAACAAACCAAGAAAGTTGATAATAAGTTCAAGTAGAGAATATACCCTTTCGCGATTCCTATGATTATCTTCATGCGAATGTCCCATGATAGCGGGCTGACTTCCGTTTGGCACTGGTGAAGCCACTGCTTAAGATTCCCATTTTCCACATATTCATACACAAGCATCCTGATCATCAATTTGAAAACAAAAGGAATGCTTAATTTGAGAGTTAAATATCTTAAACTTCTGAATTATCATCAGGGAAAATGGCAGAAACCTGTATTTTCCTTCAGCACAGTATCCCAATAACTTCACCAGGTTCCTGTGCCTGATCAACAACATTGCTTCCGCTTCTCTCGTGAAAACTCTCTTGCCACTTCTGTCAAACACAAAAATACAAGGTTTCATTTTATCAAACAAAAATTCCTACAGAAATCTAGTTTTCACAAACACAAAACTACCTGTGACTGAACAACTTCTTGACAGCAACTTGAGTGTTATCCATGAGCAAACCATGAAAAACCATTCCAAAGTCTCCACTCCCAATCACATTTTCATAAGCCAGTCCATTAGTGGCTGATTCGATCTCCATCAAAGTATACCGGCTGACAGGCCCCGTCTCGACAGCCACACACTCCACAACAGCCACATTGTCAGTATCATCATAGATTCTCTCATTACTAGAGCGCTGATGATCAGTGTACATCACCTGCTTTTCTGGGGTCCCAATACTCATCTCTATGTCCCATCCGTGTCGGGACAACAGCCTCCGGTCCATGGAACAAGGGCCATAAGGATTATCAAGTCTCTTTAATACTACACATTTTGTTGATTTTTTGCGGTTTCTTCTGAATTTGAAAGAGATGAAAACAAGAGTGAAGATTAGAAAAAGTAAGAGGGCTAAAACAATGCACATGATGATTGCAACCCATAGTTTGAGTCCAAAGAATGACGTTGGCTTGGAGAGGTTGTGCTTGATGGATGAAACGTTGAATGACATGATCGATTATTGGTTCTTGGATTGCATTAGGAATTACGAGAGATGAGGAAAGTGGTGTTGAATGTGTATAGAAGTTGGGTTTAATTCCAACTCTTCTCGAATTCAAACTGTAGATGACTAACTGAATTAGATAAAGTGGTGAGAAATATGACTCTTTTTTCTTCTTTTCTTTTTAAATAAAAAATGATTTTTTATTTATTTCTTTAAGGTTTTCAGTTGGTGTTTAGTACGGATTACTATTCTTAACGTTCACAGTTTAAGGAAAGAAACCTCTCATTGTTGCATAGTTCCAGTCTGAGTGCCCATCTTTAATGTATTTGTTTTTTTAACAACAAATTTAAGATTAGAAAACTATAATGTTATGAATTATAAACTACATCGTCACAAATCAATACAGCTCAAATGGAAACCTTAGAAGTTACAAGCCTTCTTAAAGACAGCCACAAATATTAGACACGTTTATGATGAGATTGTTAAGGTTTCAGAAGACACAAAGATTAATATTATTTATATATTTATCCACGAATATTTCACTTTTCATCATAGATCTCTATTCAGGAAAAAAGACATAAAGCTGGTAACAACTGAATTCAAAAGTTGCAATTTGTATTCCTGAATCTTACAGAGAAGAAAAGTATAATAAAAAGTCAGTATAGCAGCTTCCTTCTTGTTGTTGCCCGGTGGACAAATTAGTAATTAGTTCAGCTCTTGTAATATAGGCAGTAAAGACTTGAGGAGATCCAGTAAATACAGATTTGGATTAATTAGTTTTCGAGTAAAATTTACAAGAAAACTATGCGTTGCCGACACACAGATTTCAAAAAAGTGTATCAGTTCTATGGTCTTTCAAAATGGACTGGAGGCGGCATGCAGAGTCTCTTGATATCATCATGGAATGGTTTTTCCACTGGGTGCAACTTGATCTCATATAGCTTTGGCCATAACTTTCCAGTCACTGTATAAAGAAAATGAAAGTGTTGATATTACATGCTTACACAAGGTTAGCTTATGTAAATTGAGAGTTCTGCAAGAAAACTACAGATTAAGTGCGACATATGAGGTCAAAGACGCACACAGACAGAGGGAGAGAGATGTGATACTGACAGAACATAGCTGAGCTTACCAAATATACGGTTCTGTTCCTTATCCCATGCTATGCCATTCAAAACATCGATTCCCTGAAAAATTGCATTTAATTGTAACAATAACTAAAGATATTAGTTTCCAATACTTATTCAGATACACATCATGTGAAACATTTTACCATGTTTCCAGCCGTTGCCAATTCTTCCCTGTAATAAAATCAATAAGTGATGAGCTTATTGAGCTCTTAGGAGAAAAGGTTTATCTGATCAATGAGTATTTCAAAATAGGAATAGGAGAAAGAACCTCAAATTTGGAAGGTATACCCATCCCAATACAACACCATCTTGAGACGATAATCTTGCAATGCAATTAGTCTAGCAGAGTGATGAGAGATATATCAATCCAACGCCATGAATATCCCAATACATATATGAGACTGAATGGAAAAACATATTCAGAATTGAGCAGAAAAATGGAATTTCCATAATGAACCTGCCAAACATTTGCCCATACTTCACCATTCACATACTCCAGTTCATTTAGGTTGTTTACTTCATCTCCTTTGTACTTCACTGTATGCTTTTCAATAACTGCATAAGATATACAAGTAGAACATAAGAACTTGAGGAAGAATATACTTAAAGCATCATGGCAATGTCATCAGATACTTAGAAAGAAATGATTCCAACCTTTCAATGTTTGAGGGTCAATCTGATACAAGGTTGACGTTCCGTCACTTCCAAATAGAACTTTTCCATCAGTTGCCAACCCCCATCCATCTTGCATGTGATTAGTAAACCTCCGAATCTGCATAAGGTCCAGACATATCCAGAGACAAACCAACAATGAACAACCTTTTATTACAGAGTTCACCTAAATAGAGAGATCAACATTGCGGCACAAAATGATTGAAAGTTGAAACCATGTTAACCACCTAAATGGAGACCAACATTTGAGATGCATATTAGTTCTGAAATTTATCCAAAGGGACCAAATATTACTCGGCATTGAGGCAGCAACTAAGTAATAGGATGATACTTAGAAGCCCAAGCCTTTTTGCAACTGAATATGTTTCCATTATAAATATATATTAAAACTGGTCCACGACCCAGTTAGACATTAGAACAAACACCCTAAGGAGAAGAAAAAAACCTCTAATCCCTATGACGCCATATCATTTATTTTGCACATAAACTAGCACAGTGGAGTTCACAGAACTCAACATAAGACACATTTCAGTATTTAGTCACTAGAAAATATCATGGTGCCAATATCAACTTTTGACATAAAGATATCTATATACGTATATGCAAAGTTCAAAGTTGAAAATGAATATCACATGATAAGTTCAGAAGTGTTGGTATTCTATAGTCTGACGCCTTACTAATCTCTGGTGTGTTTCAATTTAGGGAAAATTTCAAAAATTCAAAAGCTACAGTGAAGATGTTAGGTGAGAGAATCAGCCAGCGCACCACTGGAAGACAAGCTAGGAAACACCGTTAAATGAGAAGTAAAAGCACTAAAATGTAATTTAATCCGTACATAAAAGTTTGATTAAACTCAAATAGCATGAAGATATACAGTGAGATTACTTAGAAAGTAATAAAAAGCGGAAGCACAAACTTTGCTGAAGTTATTTCGGTCATACATGAAACCAGTTTTCGTCAGCCAAGTAACTTGAAACAACCTACAAAAGTACACAGGATTCATGCATTAGAACAAGCAATTTACTTTAAAATTGAACATAAATAGATGAACTAAAACAGAACTTTCAACTAGTTCAAGTTAGCACAGGCTTTACAAGGACAGTACCAACACACGAACATAAAAACAGAACAATGTTAAAAGATAACTAACGGTAATCCTAACATCTCTGCACAGAATTAGAACACTAAAAATAAGCTTTCTATGGTTATGAACATGTTTATTCTAAAATGACATTGTACTATTGCAGAGTTTGATCGACTGAATAAAGGTAAAGCACAAAAAATGACAAAAACTGTTTTGCACATACCTGTCACCAAAAAGAGTTAGCCCCTCCCCAAAGTAAGAGTTCTGCATTCTGTGAATAGCCTCAATCTGTGAACAAGAAACAGAAGCACTTCAGATATACATAACCTAGAGTGACCATGTACATGTCTCCTAATGCTTATGAAATTCAGAAACAAAGTTGTTCTTCTCCCACAAATGATCCGTCAAAGATATAAAAAATACTAAACTTGAAGTTCTAGACAAAAGGGATATTGATAGATAATATAATATTTAAGATAGTTTTAAGCAAAACCAAAGAAAAACTGAAGCTCCAGATCTGTGGTTGATCTACACATTTGTACCTCCCCTGTCTGAAGAGCAACTCTGCGAACAGATGACTGCAATTTAAGATAGCGAAACAGAAAATACATCAATTCAGGAGAAACGCTGCATAGTTAAGCCATAATTAAGGAACAAAAACGCACGCAGCAGAAAACTACGTACAAGCAGCATGAGAGTGCTTATACAGTATACAATTTGGAATATTACTGTTACGCTTAGGTTTCACATGATAATTGCGGAGTATGAAACTAATAAGCCTAAGATCATTATTAACAGGTGTCACAGAGGCCTATTGACAATGCTATCCTGGAAATATTACCAATAAATAAGAAATATAAATTGATGGGACTTTTTTAAACTTTTTATTGTGGCAATATTTTGACAGTCATCCCCAAATAGACCAATCTTTACTTCTGAATACAGACGATTTTGCACCACCTACAGGCATTCAAGTCTTTAATAGAAAGAAAATTGTCCACTTTCTAAAGCTGATATGTAACATGCTTATCAATTCTCCAATGCACAAGCTGTATCCATTTAATATATTTTCTCAGATATGGATTTTGCTCTTTAAACTAGCTACCTGTTATCAAATGCTTGGGTATAATTTGAAACAGCAGAACCAAATTTGCAAGATGGGAAAATATACTAATAGATATATGTATCACAACGACAAAAATGGTAAAACAAACTCACATGTCCGTAAAGTCCAGTTGATTCAAAAAGGGTATCATTTCCTCCATACAAAAGCCCCTGAAAAGCAAACCTGGTGTTGTTAAGTGCATCCATAAAACTCAAAGCAATATGTTAGAATCTCTATATCTCTTAACATTCTATTGAAGTTAATGACAGAAAAAGCCTTCACAGAACGCAGATGACATCGAAAGCTATACATAATGGATGTGTAGGTATACTAATATTCACAGAGATCATATAAAATTCATGTCGGATCATGTACTTGTGCGGAATGCCAATAAAACGGCAACCAACACATGGGAAGCAAATATCTTATTTTACTCACACCCGGAATAAAATGTATTTTCAACATTATGATTATTATTGCAAGCACCCATTCCACTTAATCTGTTATCATAGAGAGGAACGACAAAAGGATAACAGAAGATGCATGCGTCAAATTTTTAGTAGGAGTTACAACCCAACCACCATAACTAACCTAAAAACCAATAAATGATTGGATCATTATCTATCAGTGACATCAAAATCTAGAAAAGACCCACCAAATTCAGATAAAACAAAATCAAAATTAAAAGGAAACAGACCTGAGTGAAGGCATTCGGATCATGGGGGAACCTATTCACAACTTCAGCACCATAAATTCGATCCACGTTTGGGTCCGAACCAAGCGCGCTGCGCATATTGGACGAAATGCTTACAACAATCAGAAAACACACGAACAGAAGAGCCGAAATCAGTAAAGGGACCATCCGGTGATTCGAAAGAAACGAAGTCGTAGGAGGCGCCATGGAATTGCTGGGCGGATTATAGGGGTTTGATTCTGACGAACGCTTGTTAGATTTCTTCCTCAGCGATTTGATAGCCATGGCAGAATAGAGCACTCATTGGTGGGGCGCTACGGTGGCAGTGGGCGGAGGCGTTTCAGCTTTGCCGTTCCAGCTATGTCACTGGTTTGACTCGAGAAAAGAGAGGCGTTATTACATATGCAGTGGGGTTGAGTTTTACTAAAGTAGATACAAAAAAATAATAATAATATTTTATTAATTTAAAAAGTAGTGGTAAAAAGTTAATAAGAATAAAAATTACAATTACATCCCTTAAAATTTGACAAAATTATAAATACCACATTTAGCTTACATCTAACAGCGAGCACATTCCGTTAGACTTTCATCTAATTTTTTTTTGTAAACTGACCAAAATACTCTTTCGAATTATAAATTATAATTTTATATATATTTTGTAATTTTTTGTAATATTTTTATGAATTAATATTTCTTAGATTTTTATTTTATCCACCCTCAAATTTTTCTATATTTTTTTTATTTTTTAGAAAAAATTCAATAAGGGTAAAATGATAATGTACACGTCACCGTCTAAAGACTACATAATTATTTTTCAATTGAGGAGGATATTGATAATTTTTCAAATAATAAAGGACATTCGTAATTATACCAAACTTAAAAAAATAGCTATAATATATTCTATCAAAAAGAGAAATAACTATCAAAAGACGATGAAAAGTGGGAAGTGGATAAATAAATAAATAAACTAAAATTAAATATTAAAAAAATTGTCAGACATAAAAAAAGGCATATACCTTAATAGTAAAGTATAAATTATGCTTAATTTCAGTAAGGAATTTAAATGTTATAATAGAGTACCTTAATTTTTAGGTTAGTTATATTAAGATTTAGATTTTAAAAAAATCACTAAATTCAGAATATTTTATGGTGCAGTCTAATTGAGAACATCAAGATCACATCCATCACTATTGTCGTTAAAGCAATGTAATTTTTTTTTTAAATAGAGGCATTGCAAAATGTGAATGTGTGATTTTTCAGCGAGGAAGAAATATCATTAGCCAAAAAAATGGCCCTTTGGAGATGACATCCACACAAAGCTATGACCCCAATTTGAAATCTCCTACCTAATTATTATATGTGAAATTTTTACATTGGAAAGCTTGATAATATATATATATATATATTTGGACAATAATTGAAAGCTTGTCAAAATAATGTTACACCCTTCAAGAATTTAACGTGCAATAAACATCAAGGGTTTATACGTCTTTCTTTAAGGTTTGATATTCAGATTTTCTATTAATTGTAAAATTATATTTAGTATTCTTGTAGTTTATTTCAGTTTAATAAATACTTTTTTTCTTACTTAAAATTCAACAATTTATTGATATTGATAAAAAAAATTCAATAAAAAATTTATAATTATTCCTAATTGATTTATTGCATATTAAATAATTATTTTCTAATCAAATCATCCTTATAAGGGTGAATATAGGACATCCACATATATTATTAGTGTATGATCATATATATGAATATATATAAAAGGCTATTTTGATTAGAAAAAGATTTGTTCGACTTATAATAAATCAGTAATAAAATAATCAAGGGTAAATATAAATTTTCATTCAATTTATTTGTTAATGTTTTCATGAATTTTTACTAATAAAGAAATCTATTTGCTCAGTGTACTAAATGTAATTTTTCAAATCATAAAATAATTTCTTGCTATTATACCAAATCTTGAAGGAGAACGGTGCAATTATTCGTAAATAGTAGTGAGTTTTCCATCATTACCAATATAATAACTAATTAAACTAATGCATTCAAAGAAGTTAACAATAAAGAAGAATTATTAAAATGCCGCAAATTTGAAAATTCGAAAATACAATAGCGCCTTAAAATGCCAAAAGTAATTTCTTTTTTTTTTTTTTAAGAAACCAAAAAGATAATTATTTCGTGAGAAGGCCATTAATTTATAGTAATAATTGTTTTCTGAATGTGGTTTGTACAGATTGAGCTAACACGACTTCATTTCAGACACTAAAAGCGTGGAATGTGAAATTTGTGCGGGCAAAGAAGGAAGGGAAGGACTAACGAACATTTCCAGAGAGGAGTAGAAGGCTCCAGAACCCCCCAAGTCCAAGACATCGTTTCTGCTTTGCTTCTCCTCCGCTTCTAACGCTAACCAATCGAACCTCCTAGAATTTCTTCCCTGATTATATAGAACCATCCTGCATTTTTCTCTCATCACCAAAAGTTCCAAAAGCCCTCGAAATATCTGTTCTTGCTTTCGCTCTTCTCGTCTGCAAATCATTCAAAGATCATCGTCTTTGCTTGATAGTCCTGTGTGGTAATCAGATGGCGGACGCAGAGACCTTTGCCTTCCAGGCTGAGATCAACCAGCTTTTGAGCTTGATCATCAACACATTCTACAGCAACAAGGAAATTTTCCTCCGGGAATTGATCAGCAATGCCTCCGATGCCTTGGACAAGATCCGGTTTGAGAGCTTGACTGATAAGAGCAAGCTCGATGCTCAACCGGAGCTGTTTATCCGCCTCGTGCCGGATAAGGTTAACAAGACGCTCTCCATCATAGATAGTGGCATCGGCATGACTAAAGCAGGTCAGTGTCCATGTTCTGCAAGGAAAATTGTGTTTCAATAAATTCTTGAGCACCTCTGCTACTGGATAAAATGCAACTGGTTACTGATGAATACTTTTTGTGTATGGAATTTGGCAGATTTGGTGAACAACTTGGGGACGATTGCAAGATCTGGTACAAAGGAATTCATGGAGGCGTTGCAAGCTGGTGCTGATGTTAGCATGATTGGTCAGTTTGGTGTTGGTTTCTACTCTGCTTACCTTGTTGCGGAAAAGGTAATTGTCACCACCAAGCACAATGATGATGAACAGTACATCTGGGAATCACAAGCTGGCGGTTCATTCACTGTTACGAGGGATGTTAATGGCGAGCAGCTAGGCAGAGGAACCAAGATAACCCTCTTCCTGAAGGAGGATCAGGTAAATAGCATGCAGGCTATCTTAATATTGTCTCTAATAAAATAGAATCTACGGTTTCAGCCATATAAACGTAGTGGTAAAATGAATCCTGTGTTCAGAGTAAGTTCTTGTAAATTCAAATGACACGTATTTGTTGTTAGTTGAAGACTTGATACTGATCTGGTTTACTGTTGGTTATGCAGTTGGAGTACCTTGAGGAGAGGAGAATCAAGGATCTTGTGAAGAAGCATTCTGAGTTCATTAGCTACCCTATTTACCTGTGGACGGAGAAGACCACTGAGAAAGAGATTAGTGATGATGAAGACGACGAACCAAAGAAGGAAGAGGAGGGTGATGTTGAGGAGGTTGACGAGGACAAGGAGAAAGAAAAGGGAAAGAAAAAGAAGATTAAGGAGGTTTCTCATGAATGGCAGCTCATCAATAAGCAGAAACCAATTTGGCTCCGCAAGCCAGAGGAAATTACAAAGGAGGAATATGCTTCTTTCTACAAGAGCTTGACTAACGACTGGGAGGATCACCTTGCTGTCAAGCACTTCTCTGTCGAAGGCCAGCTTGAGTTCAAGGCTATCCTCTTTGTTCCAAAGAGGGCTCCCTTTGATCTCTTTGACACGCGAAAGAAGATGAATAACATCAAACTCTATGTTAGGAGGGTTTTCATCATGGACAATTGTGAGGAGCTCATCCCTGAGTACCTTGGATTTGTCAAAGGTGTTGTTGATTCTGATGACTTGCCCCTCAACATCTCCCGTGAGATGCTGCAGCAGAACAAGATTCTGAAGGTCATCAGAAAGAATCTTGTGAAGAAGTGCATTGAGATGTTCAATGAAATTGCAGAGAACAAGGAGGATTATAACAAGTTCTATGAGGCCTTCTCAAAGAACTTGAAGCTGGGCATCCACGAGGACAGCCAGAACAGGGCTAAATTGGCTGATTTGCTCCGATACCATTCAACCAAGAGTGGTGATGAACTGACTAGCCTGAAAGACTATGTCACAAGAATGAAAGAAGGCCAGAAGGATATTTACTACATAACTGGAGAGAGCAAGAAGGCTGTTGAGAACTCACCGTTCTTGGAGCGTCTCAAAAAGAAAGGCTATGAGGTTCTTTACATGGTTGATGCCATCGATGAATATGCAGTTGGGCAGCTGAAAGAATACGATGGCAAGAAGTTAGTTTCTGCCACCAAGGAGGGATTGAAGCTGGATGATGAAACCGAGGAAGAGAAGAAGAAAAAGGAGGAGAAAAAGAAGTCATTTGAGAGCCTCTGTAAGGTGATCAAGGACATTCTAGGTGACAAAGTTGAGAAAGTTGTCATTTCCGACAGAATTGTCGACTCTCCATGCTGTCTCGTGACTGGGGAATATGGTTGGACTGCCAACATGGAGAGGATTATGAAGGCTCAAGCTTTGAGGGACAGCAGCATGAGTTCCTACATGTCAAGCAAGAAGACCATGGAAATCAACCCAGACAATGGAATCATGGAAGAGTTGAGAAAGAGGGCTGAAGCTGACAAGAACGACAAATCAGTCAAGGATCTTGTGCTTCTACTCTTTGAGACAGCTCTATTGACTTCTGGTTTCAGCTTGGATGATCCAAACACCTTTGCATCAAGAATTCATCGGATGTTGAAACTTGGTCTGAGCATTGATGAGGACGAAGCTGCTGAGGATGCAGACATGCCAGCCTTGGAGGAAGAGGGCAATGAGGAGAGCAAAATGGAAGAGGTCGATTAGACACCTGTGAATGGAACTTAATACACAATTTTCTTAATGGTGTGAGCTTCTGAGAGACTGAGAAAGTGCAGCTACGCATCTGTGTAATCCCGAGTGTCCATTTGCAGTTTCCATTCTTTTCTTTTCTGGTGGTGTGTTATGGTTCTGTGATTGTGTTAGGTGGTTGCCGCTTAATGTGTCTCAGATGAAATTTGAAATATGGTGTTCTAGTTTCTCTAATCATGCCTTCCTACTATTTATGCTTTCTTTGTCTTTGCTACTATCAGTTCCTCGATTCCTAAGCTGCACGGCCCTGGGTTCAAGTTCTGATTCATCAAAACCCAATGAGACTGGTCAAAACTGTAGCTAGATTATCACAATTTGTCTAAGCGTTCAATGTGCGCGTAGTACTCTTGTGTGCAGATTCTGTGACGCAGTGGTCGTTTCTAAGTTAAAGTATAACGATAGTAGTTGACAGAGACAAATTTCAATGACAGAAGACGGTCTAATTCAGCCCGAACAAAAAGCGAAAGAAAAGAAACGAAAGACAACACAAACTTGTACTTGATCATAGATAAGTAAAACAGAATAGAGAACCGTACTTGATCATAGATAACCAAAGAAGATTGGCTGCGAACCACTCTTCAAGATTGAAGTATAGAGAACAGGTGGCATGAAATTCTAACTAAAATTAAATTTTGTTGAATCAAACCATCAAATAATTAGTTCAACTTCAATCAGACCCAATCTGAATTCTAAACTTTTTAGAGGCAGAGACAACAAGGTTATGGAATTTTTTGCAAAATTACATAACTATATTTTTATTTAGGAAAATTTCACCAATTTACATCAGACATTGAAACGTTTTTGTTGGTATATTTAAACAGACCTGTGAAATTTTCTATTAGCCCTGAATTAACAAATGATCAATCAAATTATTGGTTGAGTTTCTATGGAGTTTATCATCTTAATGATTTATACAGACTGAACAGGTATTTGTTTCAACTATTTTTTCTAAATCATCGGAGATTTGATCAATTGATTTTTCACACTTCTCAAGCATATTGTGCATCTTTTAAGTTTGAACCACAGAAAGGGAGGGGAAATTTGGGTGAGCGGGTGGGTGGGGGGGGGGGGGTGTAGGGGGTTAAGGGGCAAAGGGAACAACGCATATACCACCAAGAGAAAATACTTTATAGCAGGCAAAAAGTGCACACAACTTAAACAAGCCCGACACAAGTACACTTCAAAGTAACCAAAATTGTAAACTAACAGCAGAGTACATAACGATATCTCAATGCAGAATTTAAGTTCAGGTCCAACATAATTTTCGTCCATGTGCGTCCTAACAAGAACTATTAAGAAATGAGCACCTAGCAAAGTTAACTTGAAGGCGCTCCACCAAATCCACCAGCACCTCGGCCAAATCCAGGACGCCCACCAGGACCCTGCAAGTCCAACAAAGTCAAGGTTTAGATGATGGTAACTTAAGTCATTTTTCTTTGCTGTGTGTGGTAGCAAATATGTTGAAGAAGTACAACAGAGAACATAGATGTTTGAACAGCACGATTAATCACAGTCCATTGTTCAATACTTTCAACTCAATCAATAAAGATGCGCAGAACAAAACAATAGGTACTCAAACGAACTCCAATAGAATTAAATCCTAAGAAGAAATTTATCGAAACTGTGAACCTTTCCCACAAACAAACCAAGGAGAAGGTACTAGTGTAGAAAAATGACAACAGTGAGGTCTGTCGAGGTATTTAACAAGAGAGAACATACACGGAAAATTTAATAAGAATCCAGCTACAACAGTAGTGTAGCTGGACAAGAATCAATGACCAATCCGCACACAAATCTTATAAACATATTTCGATCTATATAAGCATTAGACAAACAAGATTACGGAGTATTAAATATGTTACTCATGCTGATCATGCTCTGGAGCAGAACTAGAACAATGCAGACATATACTACCCATGGCATGTGAATGCAACAGCTATATGCCTATAAACACAGAACTCAGTAAATTGAAATTACCCTAAAGGCAGGCTGGTAATCAGCAGGTGCTCCACCTTTCTCGCCACCAAATTCACCTGGTGGTCCTCTTGGCCCACCACGGTAGCCATCACGATCACCAAATCTTGGTCTGTCACCATCAAATCTGGGAGGTCCACTGTGTTAACAGAACAGATACACGGTCAATGAGAGCATAGAAATACATTACAAAACATGCTTATATAAGATCAAAACAATAAAAATAAACCAACTGATAAGCCCAACTTTGCATCAACAATAGATGAAGCATCATAAAATGGTCTACAATTCAAATGTTTGCCGAGCCAAACTATCAAATTCATTTTGCACTACTAATCAACAAGACATCAAGAAAAGAAAAAACAACCATATCCAAAATTCGAATATTGCAAATCCCAGACAACAACTACAACAAAAACAAACCATCTGATAAATACTGCATGCATTATCCGAGAATAAGATATAAAACTAGAACTTTACATAACAGCAAATTTAAATATTTTATTGCAACAGTTTCAAGCATATGAAAAACCCGAGCAACTTCTTTATTGAACACTAAATAAACCACATACTCAGGCGTGTCTACAAAAGAACAAACACACATGAATACGCACACCCCACCTAAAAATTATAGAAACAAGAAACATCCTTATGCATTATGATTGACGAAAACATGAGCACCAGAGTTCCATTATCTCCAGCACAACTAAATGAACAAACGGATTTCCAAAAGCATTGCTAGCATTCACATTATCATACATTCTAAACCATATATAATACATAAAAACCACAAGCCTAGTAACACAGACACATCAAAATTGACAATTTTATTTACTTACCGAGGACGATCGCCAGGGGGTCCACCCATGGGACGGCCAAGGGGTTTGGCAGACTTCTTCAGCGTGGCGGGAACAATTTCCGAGGGCAGGTTAAGGTATGTGCGGAGGAACTCAATTCCATCGTTAGTAAGATACCAATAATAATGCATCCATGCGAAGGTCTCACGCACATATTCCTTTGATTTGAAGCTCTGCATAAGCTTAATCACCTGGAGATTAGGGACATCAATTTCCGGGTGCTTCGCCAAGTTGAAATCCTTCTTCGCGTAGCACACACCCTCTGTACACATACATAACCATAATAATCCGAATCAGAAATCAAGATGCATGTAAACACAGCTTGAATGCTAAAACACAAATTTACTCTTACCTTGAAAGAGGTACTTGGAGATCTCTCTCCTGTTCTTCTCTGGAATGATCTGAAGCAAAATAGAGAAAGATATTAATCAAACTAAACCATATCTCCATAGAACTAATTGCGCAAAGAAGTTCAAAAGAATAAAAACCAAAAAACAACTCAGATTTCTGTGCGAATGCAATGGAGAAAGGAGATGAGAGTTGCACCATGGCTGCTGAGAGATTGGCGCTGCAGAGAGAAGCGAACGTAGAGGATACAGCAGCTACTAGATGAAACGAAGCCCTAGTTGTGAAGATTTAGGGTTTTTTATATACGAATATATGGGCAGGGTATGTTACCCAGGCCCACATAAAGCCCACTCCCTGAAGGCCCATTAGTAGGATACCCACAACCCAGTGCCCGTAATCAATATAACTTAGTACGAAGACTTCTTATTCCACAACAACGAAAGTACTTTTTCACTCTTTCATATATTAGGGGATTGCACTTGGAAAAGAAAATGTTTCATACTAACGGATTTGGGTCCATAACCATGGGTTCCAATGTAAGAGATCTTGTAGCACTTACCAATGAGGCCCTATCGATTAGTATTACACAGAAGAAATCAATTATAAACACTAATACAATTAGATCCGTTCTTCATAGACGAATTTGGGATTTGCGATCCCAGGTAAAATCGGTTCAGGATCACATTGGGTTAGACCGAATACCCGAATATCTAACTCATCCCCTCCTATATTTGCAGTTCACGGGCTTGTATTTATGGGGATCTGCAGAAGCGCAGGAAAATGGGTTGGACCTATAAAATTAGTCTTTCGGGTAGTGGGCTAATATTGATGTGGTTCAATCACTTTTAAGTTAAATTACAACTACTTCCTCTGATATTTGACATAATTTTTAAAAAAAATATTATTTAAAAATTACAATCAAATCATGGATCGACATTCAATTCATCTTGTTTATTTTTTTTTATAAATTAATTATTTCAATTAATTATTAACAACATATTAAAATTTAAAAAATCATAATATTAAAATTGTATTCATTTTAAAAATACAATAAATTATACAAGTATAATGGTGTATATTTTCTTATAATTTAGAAAAAAAATTACACTATTACCATTTGGTATAAAAAAATACATTGTATTATTTTAGAATTTTATAAAAAAAATATACACTATTACATTTGTATAGTTTATTATAGTTTTAAAGTTAATACAAGTTTAACATTATGATTTTTTAAATTTTAATATGTTGTTAAAAATTAACAGAACAATTGAGCATGCTTTGGGTAAAGAACAGGATGAGAAGCTTTTAAAGACTGTCGGTGAAAGTTGATGTGACTTAAATTATGAGTCTTAAAGCAATTTATATTATTAATAAGCAATAGTGTATTTCTTTTTAGATTGTATAAAAAAGTATACACTATTACATTTGTATAGTTCATTGTATTTTAAAATTAATATAACTTTAACATTGTACTTTTAAAATTTTAATATATTGTTAAAAATTAATTAAATATAATTAATTTATAAAAAAAATAAAAATATGAATTCAATTCATGAATTTAATGTCGTTGATCTGATCCACAACATGGCACTTTTCTTAAAAAAATTCTTTTTTTAAATATTATATAATTTATTTAAATTATATTTATATAATCTATTCTTTTATATAATAAAAAATAATAATTAACCCCCTCTTATGAGGTTTGAACCAATGATCTTATAGTTATAGAGTCTAATCTTACCAACTTGGAAGGGTTTTGCGAGCTTATAAGCTTTTTAAAATATTTTATAAAATATGTTCAGAGCTTATATATTGTTAAAAAATATATTAAAAGATTATAATAATATAACAACATCTTATAAATGAATGAGTTTAAAAATATGTTTTAAATAAATTTAGTCAAGCATTATGGGCATATAGCTCTATTTTTTCTGAATTAAAGAGAGACGTATATATTGTCTCTCCAACTCCAATCAATATACCCACTTTATGTACATAAAAAGTCATTCAATATAGACATGTCATATGTATATAATATTATTTTAAATAAAATATATGAATGTGGTTATTATATACGTAAAATATGCATATTGAATTGAATAGAAAATGCATTAGAATCCGCGTATAATTAAAAGAGCCATTATGGGTTTATCTTGTAGGGTTGATTTACATTGATTAAGCTAAGTCAAGTTCGAATGTCGTCTTCTTTGTTGACTTTTGCTTAAACAAAAACAAGAATATCTCAAAGATTAATGGTGCAAGAGAGACTCAAAAACCGATCACATCCAATTCCGAAACAGAACTCAGCCATATTTGACTTCATCCCACAAACCATCACTTCTAAAATGAAGTGCTTTCGGCTTCTTGCTTTGTTGCTTGTCCTGTTACTAGTAGCAGTAACCTTCATGTCCATCCTCGTACATTCTTCACAACTCAATAACACCAATAGAGCCGTCAGGTGCTGGGACAGGGAGAGACAAGCTCTTCTCAACATTAAAGATGAGCTTGTCGACACTTATGGTCAACTCACCTCTTGGGGCAACGATGATGATAAAAGGGATGACTGTTGTGAATGGAGGGGAGTTCACTGTCATAATAGATCCAATCATGTCACACAATTGAATCTGGGTCAATTACAAGGTAAGATTAGCACTTCTTTACTTGAATTGCAGCACTTGCGATACTTAGACCTCAGTTTTAATGATTTTGAGCATGCCCCGATTCCTGAGTTCTTTGCTTCACTCACCAAACTACGGTATCTCAATCTTGCTCGTTCTAATTTCAGTGGGCCAATCCCACGTCGAATAGGGAACCTATCCAAATTGCTCTATTTTGATATTTCCTACAACGACTGCTACAGTGAAAACATTGATTGGGTCCTTAGTTTTCATTCACTTGAACACCTTGGCCTGAGTTCTACAAACCTCTCAAAAGCAACCAATTGGTTACAACCACTAAGCAAGCTGACTTCCTTAAAAGAGTTATACTTGGCTGAGGGAGCTCTCCCAGAAATATCTCCTTCTTTGCTACCCAAAATCAATGGTTCCGCCCCTCTTGCCATTCTTGATCTCTCATCAAACTCTTATCCATCAATCATGATGTTATTCCGTTGGTTCTCAAACTTCAGCGGCACTGGTATGACATCTATCAATCTAGCTGGTAACAGCATGGCTGGTCCCATTTCTGATGTTTTTGAGAAGATGGTGTTACTTGAATTTCTTGATCTCAGTCAATGCGATATCCAAGGTGGGATTCCTAAGTATTTTGGGAATATGAGCAGTTTAACAAGCTTAGTCATGTATGGAAGTAATTTGACTGTGGACTTTTCCGAGTTAATAATGAATTTGTCTGGGCCGGTACAGAAAAAACTAAAGTACCTTGATTTGAGTTGGAATAATCTAAGTGGATTGTTCCCCAACATGTCAGGATTTTCTTCCTTGATTCATTTACGACTTGAGAGAAACCAGTTGAATGGATCCATCCAAGAAGGCCACCTACAACTTCCCCAGCTTGATTTTCTTGCTTTGTCTTCAAACAGGCTTAGTGGTCCAATACCTGATCTATCATTTTCTTCGTCATTGGGATTTTTACATCTAGACAATAATACGTTTAATGGAACTTTAACTCAAAGCATTGGAAGCCTCTCTCAGTTACGAGTATTGGACTTATCTTTTAACTCGTTTCTGGAAGTCAAGTTCGACCCTTATTGGGTTCCTACTTTCCAACTAGGTTATTTGAGCTTGAGGCATTGTAAACTAGGGAAATATTTTCCTGCCTGGATCATAACACAGAAAGAACTTGAACATCTTGATATATCAAATACTGGGATTTCAGACATCTTACCTAGCTGGTTGGTTCTCGTATCTCCTAGACTCATACATCTGAATGCATCAAACAACCAAATGTACGGTGTTTCAAGACTAAGAGATGCCTTGGTACCTCGTTCTCGTCTACGTGCAACGACATTGGATATATCAAGAAACAAAATTTCGGGTTCATTAGATTTTTTGTGCTATGTCCAAGAGTGGGGGTTGCTCGACCTCTCAGACAACCATTTCTCTAGCCAGATTCCTGATTGTTTCGCCAATTTTCGGTGGTTAAGATTTCTTAATTTAGCAAACAATCACTTGTCCGGGGAGATACCTTATTCATTTGGCTTGCTTAGTTCCCTCACTTTGCTGCATTTACGTAGCAATAGTCTCTCAGGTGAACTTCCCACATCTATGAGGAATTGCACGAGTTTGGAGATGATTGATGTTGGGGATAATAGACTTATTGGGAGAATACCAGATTGGATAGGGGATAGCTTCCCTGAGCTAAGAGTTCTTGTCCTTCGGTCTAATGCGTTTTATGGTAGCATGCCTTGGAGTCTATGTCGTCTAGCAAACCTTCAAATCTTAGACATCTCTTCCAACAAGATTTCCGAAGTTATACCAAAGTGTCTTCAAGATTTCAATGCTATGACTACAGACTTGAATCCTGATCCATTCTCGAACCCTTGGGGCACATTGCAAGTTCCATCAGATTACACATGGGAAATATCAAACATCAAATCCTTTCAAAGTGCATATTTCATGTGGAAAGGAATGGAGGTGAAGTACACAAATCATTTGGGACTCGTGAAGCTAATCGATTTTTCAAACAATAATTTAGCAGGTGAAATACCTTCGGGCATCACAAAATTAGTTGGTTTGGTGGGACTCAACATCTCCTGGAATAATTTAATCGGACCCATTCCTTCAGACATCGGGCAATTGAAGTCCTTGAATTTTCTTGATTTCTCAAGGAACCACCTCTCAGGTGGTATTCCAACTAGTCTTGGCACTCTGAGCCACCTTGGAGTCTTGGACTTGTCCTACAACGACTTGTCTGGAAGAATTCCTCTGAACGGTCAAGGGCTTACTTTTCCTGTATCAGCTTATGTAGGTAATGCTGGCCTATGTGGAAGACCACTCAATAAGTCTTGCCCGGGAGATGAATCTTATCAAGATCCAAATTCAAAAGTCAACAGTGGCAATGTAATAACAAAAGGAGAATCTGAAGATGATGGGTTTATAACACAAGGATTTTATGTCACACTCGGACTTGGTTTCATTATTGGATTTTGGGGAATCCTTGGAACAATATTGCTCAACAAACGATTCAGATATACATTTTTCAAGCACTTGGACAGCATTGGAGAATCTATTTTTCCAAGGAATAGAGCTAAAGAGGCCCGTTTGTGGAAATGTTTCCAAAATCAGTGAGCATGTACTTTCTAATTATGTTCTGCTTTCTTTTTCTGATAACTACACTTTCTTTGAGCTCTCGACAGCCCAGTTCGCCAACAATGGAAATTGTTAGGAATTCATAATCCAAGTAAACAGTATTTATTTCTTTTTATTTAGAATTTTAAGATTTCTTTCATCTGTAACACTAATTGTACTAATAATATTTTGTACTAACATCAACATTGACCAAGAACCAATCTCTGGATTTTTTATTACCTCAAACGTATATCTTGATTTCTCATGACTATTTTTTCTCAAAATCAAAGATTCAATATACCAGGTGGTTGTCATTCGTAAACTGATCTGGAAATCGATCCTCCACCTGGACGCAGCGCGCACTTTACTTGGTAATAGCAGGATATAGAACACTAAACTCCATCTTTCAGAATACGTAAAAATAGTAAAAGAAAACACAAACTATTTCTCTAAATGTCAAACAGAAAACACAGGAGGTCACACAGTGCAGCAGATTTTACTGAAATGAAATTTAAATTCATACATGAAGCAGCTCATCTCTTCTACATATAGATTAATCAACAAACTAAACTGACATCCTTAGAAACAGCTGCACAAGTGGATCAAAATTTGCATTTACAAACCAGTTTTCAGAATTTACATTCCCGCAATACAATTTACTCTCATTTTATTTTATCTAGTCAATATGTACAAGATACATTAACTGCACAGCCAGGAGATGTTATAACAAGAAACAGTAATTACATGTATAGGATTTAACAACTTTCTATAGCTCCAGGACGTCGCTGAATGTTAGCCCGCATCTTGATATCAAAAGAGCAGGCACATTTAGGCCAACAATCATCATGAATATGATGATGACTGATCAACAGTATTCCTAAGATGTCAAAAGAATATAAACACACCAACGACGCCCCAATTAGGCCGCATCTTCAGGATGACTACCAAGGATGGGATCGGCTCCGTCAAAAGCATGGTCCTTCTCCAGGTCAATCTCATATGATGAAAGTAGCCTTCTCTGCAACAGTAGTATCTTAGACAGATCACATGATATCCAAGTACCCAGTAATAATTAATTCAAAATTAAACCAATTACATAAAAAGATGGAGGAAGCACAGATAAGCATGTGCAAATTAGCAACTACGACATAGTTATTGGAAAAAAGAAAGAAACAGCAACAAAGAGTTCCCTACTTAAGCAGCCATTGTGCCAACACTTGGTACACAGCAAAAAGTTTGCACTTACATGATCCTCAAAATCAGGACTAGCCAAATTGACGGAGAGATTCCTCATCAACAATAATACCTGTTCAAGAGCCCACATGAGGAAAGAAAATATATACAAAGCTAAAGCATACAAGTAAGACATCTGCTGCCAATTAAAAATTGAATGTTTTTGTGCGAAGAAATAACATTCTGTTTCCACCAAAAAGCATGTATGAGAGACCCAGAGGGACAGGACAGCTAGCACTCAAAGGGTCATCCTTCCATTAACTTATTCTGTTCCTTATCTCCGTTAAAATTTCATAAGCCCATTAGTAATTCAACCAGAGTCGTATAGTTTTGTTGCATGAAAATGTAGTTAGAGGACCACCAAACATAGAATCCATACCGTCTCAATGTCAATTGGGTCCATCTTCTTCAGTTTCTGCAAATGGCCAGTCACTTTTGGATCAAAGACGCTGCCTATGAAACTGTATACTTGAGCAAAATCAGGAAGAACTGCAATCAAAAAAGAAACAAAGGTTGATAAATAATCAAATGCATAAAGGATACTAACTGTTCAGAAATAACACAGTAGCATATCACTACAGTAGTTTTAATTACAGGACAAAGAGAAAGGTTCAAAAATAGAGTAGCAAAACTGTCAAAGCAAAAGTACAGATG
This sequence comes from Sesamum indicum, assembly GCF_000512975.1. Lineage (NCBI taxonomy): Eukaryota > Viridiplantae > Streptophyta > Magnoliopsida > Lamiales > Pedaliaceae > Sesamum > Sesamum indicum. The sequence continues at coordinate 9,658,062 of NC_026148.1, read as the reverse complement.
TTGGAAGCTTCAACATCAAATAAGGAATCATGTCGACGGATAAAAGAAAAGCGGGCATGTACTGCAGCAGGAGAATTCAGTGCATGGTAAATATGCTGAATAATACATATTTTCTAGCAATGACTGCACTCTGAAGTATACCAATAAGCAAACATGCAACACTTACACCAGCTGAAGCTCTCTATGACTTGCCACAGGTAACTGTTCATGCATAACATGAGTGGTGCCTTGTAAGAATCTCTTGAGCTAATAATCTCATCTGACTGTTGCCTTGTAATCTCCAGAGATGGTTATTATGCATGAATCCTGTTACTTGTGGCAAGTCTTAGAGAGCCCGCAGCTGGTGTACATGTTGCATGTTTGCTTATTGACATACTTCAGAGTGCTGGCATTCCCAAAAATATGTATTATTTAGCATATTTACCATGCACCAAATTTATGCATAATAACAATTTTATGTAAAATTTGTCGCCAAATGCAAGATAAGCTCAATACAGTGCCCAACATACATAAAATCATCTTAACAGATAAAGGATGAATGATAACATTCTGCACCTAGGAAGTCTATGGCCTCGCCTCGCCTTTTATTCTTGGATTATGCATCAAGTTTATGCTCATCAGGCTTTCTTGAATTTTTAGACTTTACTACAGACCACCATAAATAAAATACTAGTAAATTTGAAGTCAATAAAAGTACTATGACCATCTAAATGATACTTGAATGTATTACGAAATCCCAAATTGGAGTGATAGATACGACGCTGTAGTGATATACTAGTGCTTTGTACAGGATGGGGAAAACCTAAAAGTAGAGACTTCATTCCCTCCCCTTTCTTTGTCAGCTAAATCCCTTGTTTATTTTCAAGTCTTACTATCACTAACATGAAGCCACCAACCAATACAAACATGTGAGCACCTGTCATTGGTAGTTCAAGTTTCAGTTGTTTGGTTTTGTCACCTGTGGGCCGTGTCCTTGGAGTGCTCTCAGTACTACCACAAGAGTAAATGTTACGCAGTGACTGTCCAGCAGATCTAGCATCTTCTGCAACAGAACATAAATTGGAAAAGTTCTATATAGACACTGAAAAATCCCTAAAGCCATTGAATAAAATAATCTGAATCTTCTGATAGACACAGAAACAAAGTAAACCTCTAGTGACATGTGAAAAACTGGTACTGTGCACAGGTTTGTCTGTCCAGCCAGGTATGGACGTATCTGGATTTCCTACTAATGCAGAAGAATCTGGCCTCCTTATAAATCCAGGATCAGGAACAGCAGAGGATGCATGGAATGATGATAGCTCTTGAGAAACCACCGGAGCTTCAAAAGTAGCCAGAAATAAGCTACATTACTTTTAAGATTAGCTACTTCACAAGACTTAATACAAATAATATATTCTTACCAATTTTCGAAGCTTTCTGTGGATAGGGATGAGCAGCTTTCCTTTTAGGCCTAGGTGGAGGTAGATGTTCATTGGTTCCACTCTTTTGAACCTTAAGAAAATACTTCTGTGCATGGCTACGTATCTACAAGGTTACAAACTCATCACATATCACTAGCAATAAACAAATAATCACTATCATAACCAAATCTTGAGAAAAATTACTTATTCACAGAGTATACACAAAGTGTTCGAAATTCAATTACAAAACAATTGACATAATTGGGATGAACTCAGCAGCAAAGTCAAGTACAGGAAAGCCGTCGATAAGAAATATGTGCCTGACGAAAAGATGGCAAGTATACTTAACAAAAGAACAACCAGCTGACAAGCAGAGAGGGCACAGTCAGTGACACTCTTATTAGAAGATTTCAGTAGTATTGATTACCAGACAATCAATTTGGATTCTGTAAGTACAATCTTATAACCTGAGTACTACATATCACCATGAAGCATACAATAAGTACAATGGCATTTCCATTTCATGCAACTAGATATCTTTTTTTTATTAGACTTAGCTAAGGTGTCACTAGTCACAAAGACCACCTCAACCCTAAAAGCCATCCTTGCAAACTCAGATGTTGGAGAAGTTAATCCAGAAAGCAAACAGGCGCTGTCGGCCTGTCACATGTCCCCATATATGTCTGTCTAGAGGTAATTGCTCAAAAAAACAATTAATCCCCTACTAGTGAAAGGAAGCCATGAAGTACATGAAATTACCTGAATGACTGTCTTAGATCCAACAAATGCTTCAATCTTCTTCCAATCACGATCAAATCTACAGAATCAGCAGAAATGACCTTATAAATAACCCAAACAATTTACCCAGAAAGGAAAAGGAAATTTT
>NC_026148.1:9628957-9655763 GCF_000512975.1 Sesamum indicum | reverse complement strand
AAATGTTCATGTAAACCCAGATAAGGAGCATTAGGTTTAAGAAGAAAACTCAAAACCACCCAAAAATCAAACACGTCCAGACGTACAATTCTCAAAACCCTCCACTTACTTCAAGCAATTCCAATCAAACCCACGTAAAACAACTCCAGAGCCCCAAAAATCGCTCAAATAAGCCTTACCCCAATTCAATCAAACAAGTAAAAACAAACTCTTGCTCCACATTTCAACATTACTCCAAAACCCTAACTTCATCAATGACAACAAATTCCGAAATCCCAAATTCCCAAATCCAGAAAACTTACAGCTGGAGTGCTTCGAGGAACTTGTCGTGCTCCGGCTCAGTCCAGCTCTCACGTGACTTCGTTATGGTGTACGGTTTCCGGACCTTCTTACTCGGGTCTTCTACCGGCGAAGTCGTATTTCCGGCTGCGGGAGAGGAAAAAGAGCCGAGGTTCGGCAAAGCCATGCCCGTAGGATCCAAGTAGAAGCACTCTCGTGGGCTTGTGTTCAGTGACACCATGCGCTGGGTGCGATAGCGTGTGTGGTTTCACCTTCAGTGTGTGTATTTCTTGGGTTCGGGTCTGCGTAGAGACACGGTCGGGTTGCAGTGAAGTAATGCGCTGCATTTTCCCTTTTTGTTTTCATTTTTTATGTGGAGCCGACTTCTAGGAGTTAGGTTTCCCTGCTGCTGGGCTTAGAATTATTTTCAGAACATGACGAATAAGCATTTGCCACGTCGACCTTTTTTAACTAATCCATCCATCTTAATAAGTATCTAAAAATAGTTTAATCAAAAAATAAAAATTCCATATTACGTACTGAATTTACCATTTTTTAATTTAGGGATGAAAAATAAATTGAGTCATTTGATATTTGATTAAAATTTATTTGATATTTGATGCGTGCAAAAGTAGCACGGGTCTAATAAGCTTGAACTATCATTTTGTATCTAGGCTAATAAGTATAAGATTCTAAGAAACGGACCTGCAAAATAACACGTCAGTACTTCGATGCCAACCTATTATTAGGTTTAAGAAAAGATAACTGTAAAAATGAAACGTAATAAGAAATCAAAATATAACGATCAAATTATGAGAGAAAGTATGTCAAATTCACAAGAGAGTGATTCGATAAATGTTAACAACAATGCTCAAAAGTTTGAAAAGTACCCCCCCACCTAAGGGATAAAATCTGTATTTATAGATGGGTACCCCCCTGATGAGGCTTTGTACTTCTTCCTTCATTTTCAGGGGGAGGGGGGGGGGGAATGTTAAAGGTGGTTAGATAGACTATGATTTGCCTTTATTCGTTATCATACTTATGATCGCATATCTTCTGGTTGGGGGGAGACCTCTCATCAACAGGGGGCTCTTGCCTAGAAGCCCTAGTCGTTTGGGAGTCCTAGTCTCATAAGAATCTTCTTTTGTCTGTATTATCTTTTTAGGATTGAGGTAGTATGATGTGGTAGCCACTTAGGAAACTAGTTGTCTTTGCCAGGTGGAGATTGTCAAACGTAGGCCTTTGGATTGATCTTCGTTCTTGGACTGTATATAAAAATTGGATCTAGGGGTGTCTTGGGGCTTCGTCTTTTTTCTCGGGTTGTCAGGTCTTCTAGGCCACTGAGGAGTATATTGACTGGTCTTGGGTCTTATTTTTCTTCTTGGGCTGGCCTCCTTAAGGCATATGCATCAAATTTGAATAAATTATTTTGTTCAATAAACTTTCAAAATAGCTCAAGCTCGATTCGACTAGTACAAAATAATAAAATATAATTAAAAATATTAAATTATTCAAACTCGATTGATATTTATTTTAATTAAAACAAACCTGAGCAATTATAGAAGTTCCAAACTTATTTTTAAATTAATTTCAGTTTAACTTTCACTAATAGCACATTAAAAGCCAAGTCCACATCATTATACAGCAAAACATCATACATTACAAGAAGTACTAGAAAGGGGTGAAATACAAGAATTGATGGTTTTTATTAAAAACTAAATTGAGAAAGGGGTGACAATTGATTTTTGTAAAATGAGGTATTTGGGCTTGTGTAGTGGCCCAGATTCCTGAAACATCCAGCCCAATTCAGGACAATTATGGACTGTGTTTTAAATAGTGAAATCTTGGTTGGGTTCTTTGTGTTGGTGGGGTTTGTTAATCTATAAGTATTAGGCCCACCAAACCAACCGTTTTAAGTACTTGTGAATTGTACTGTGTTTTTTGTCTGTACTCTCAACATCCTACGGTACCCTCATAAGTTGTGTATAAACGACCATTATCCATTGGTCACTGAATTCTGGGAAGGGTGTGACTGAAATGACAGGACAGCTATCTTTTATGACATATTAGTATCTTACAATATAATTAAACTGAAATATAGAACCAACAAGAAAAATAAATTTCTCGTCTCATATTTTAATATTTAGAAAACATCAAAAGGCTATTTTACCACCTCCAACCATGCACAAAGTTGCTTTAAAAATGGAGCGACCATGACTATAGCTTGACTTTCAATCACGTGATCACCCACGCCACGCATCACCCCTCACATAAAACTCACCACTCACCACTTTCATAATTAAAATAATAAATTATATCACCACTCCTCAATGTTATGTTTAATATAAAATCAAAATTATGTTCTCAGTTTCTTTTTACTGATTCAGTTCATTGAATAAAGATTACAATGTGAGTGATACAATCCTAAGGGATTACTTCAGAGGTACTTATATAAAAAAAAAATATTAAATAAGGGGTGAATTTGTAATTATAATTATAATATAAAAATATATATTGTTAAAATTTTACGAAAAGAGTATGATATATTTGTATAACTGAATTTAATTTTGGAATGTTAATATAATTTATTTAAGAATAAATACAATAATTTTTTTTGAAATTGTCATAATTATAAATATTTATTTATTATTTAAAAAATTATATATTTACAAGTTTTCAAACAATGAGATATTTAAAATTATAAAAAATTGGGATATTTTAAAATATTTGTAATTAACACAAACTTGAGTTTATAAAAACTTACCTTTTATCTAAATGAAAAATTAAAAGAAACAAAATGACAAAACAATTGGGGAAAAAAAAAAGAAAATCATTTTCTGGGCCACACAGGGGTAGCTTCCCGGAACGAGGAACGGTGGGCCCAGAAAGGGACGCAGAAAGAGATGAAGTTCCACCACTCGACGAATCTTCCAAACGGCATGGTCATCAAAGAAATTCAACAAAGTCGTCTGGGGAAAAATCTTGAGGGTAGACTGGTCATCTTGACTTGAGTTGACTCGGTTTCGTCATCTATCTATATATGTATATATATATATATGTGAAGAATCAGGCAACAACTCCGCTACATTAATTTCTCAGATTCCTTTTAGTTCTCATCGAAGACACCTTCTCCTCAGATCTCCAAATTCAAGAATACGAAATGAAGGTCAGTGTTGTTTTACTGTCTGTTTTAATTTCAAGTCGTTGGTTTGGAATCTGTCTGGTTCTGGTCTGCCCCTTGAGATTCTGATTCTGATGCTAAAAACTCATACTTCTTTGTTATTACAACTTTTTGTCTGTACAAAAGTTGAGGAGTTCATAGTAATTGTTTTCTTCCATTTTTAGGAATCACACTATATGGAGATGTAATGATTTTTGTACACATGCATGTATATAGGGTTTTTCTTACTTAAATATTAAATAAATAACACGAATATATATTTCTGATCCTATGTAGCTAAAAACTAGGAAGGTTTTACTGATCGTTGATGTAAATTCTTGACTTGGATTCTTTTCTTGTTGCAGAAAGTGGTTTTGAAATTGGACTTTGCTGATGAGAAAACGAAGCAAAAAGCCATGATGAAAGTCTCCGGTCTCTCAGGTACTCAACACTACTATACTACTACTTGTTAAGATCTGAATTTTCAAGTGAACCCCAGATCTTTACAGTATTCCGAAACAGCCCACGACCTTTTGCTAATTACTTTTCTGGGTCTTGAATTCTGCAGGGTTGGAGTCAATTGCACTTGATCCAAAGGACAAGAAGCTGACTGTCACCGGGGACATAGATCCGGTGGCTGTGGTGGCCAAGTTGAGGAAGCTTTGCAACGCAGATATACTGTCTGTTGGGCCGGCGAAAGAGCCCGAGAAGAAAAAGGAGGAGCCCAAAAAGGAGGAGCCCAAGAAAGGAGACGACAAGAAAAAAGATGCCCCAAAAGAGGATGCGGCCCAGTTGTTGAAGGCTTATCAAGCCTACTATCAACAGCCCTATTACTACCACCACCATCATCAGTATCAGCCTTACCAGCAGCCACAGCCACCGGTAGCGGCGCCGCCGCCGCCGTACTATACCAGAAGTGTGGAGGAGGATCCCAATGGTTGTGTTATTTGTTGAAAACTCTGGAAATTAATTCATAGGTTATGGGTTATTTTTAATAAGGAATCATTTGTTTTGGGTCAACTCTATTATTATTATTTTTTGGGGGGCCTAATTGCAATTTCAAGATTAGTGTATTCAAGAAGAGGGCATTAAGTTTTATTATGTATATAGAAAAAGCTATGATTGCTTTTATTTATTTCTTGGTCTAAGAGATTGAAAATTAAATTGAATTTTGCTGCATATTCAACTTGACTTGTAAATTTGAGGATTTCTCAAAGATGTGATTGGTCAATACGAGAAGTGCATCTTGAATTTGAATTTGGGAGTTCAAATTACACACGAAAATACACCAATTATGGGTCTTTAATGCTTCCAAGAAGTCTCATTTTCCCTTTGATCAAGTCCCATTAATGTTCAAATGCGCTTTTTCAAATTATTCAATACTCGTGATAAAAGATAAGACAAACGAACATTGATCAAAGAATAATAATAATGATACAAACCTTTAACAACTATACTCTTCCGGTAATGGCAAAAACACAAGGCTAAATTGCATGAAATCTAGTGTATTTTAACAATTTAGGTAAAACTCTCCTATATTACAAATATAGACAAAAATACTTTTGCATTTTCTGAAATAATGCACACACCATCGCCTTCCTTTTGTTATTCTCAGTTATTGATCTTCACAGTTCAATAATTTATAGAGAAAGAGCTCCCTATTATATTTAATATTACACGAAAAGATCTGATTCAATTTCACAATAAAATAATAGGTGACGTAGTTAAAATGATATGAATATTTGTCAATACTTATGCGGAACACGTTATAAATTGCAAAAGTAGTTCAAACCAATTAAGCTTAGTATTATTACAACTCTTTCTTCTTGGAATCATCTTAATTCCCTCACGACTGGCTTTGTCATATCATATGATGGAAATTTACTTCTGTTAGTTAAACGTCCACCCAGCCGGCCACCTTTGACAATAACAAACGGCGGGCGGTAGATGTTTTCGAGTTCGTGGTATAATAATTGGCAGTGGTCCTAACGGGAGTGAGTGATAGATGCGGACAAGCAATAATAGCATAAAATGCCGTTATCGTGAAAGACACTGCAGAGCAGCAGGTCAATCGCCGTTTCCGTAACTAGTGCTTGGATCTTAGTCCCTGCTATCCGCATACGTCACCTGGAATTTTAAGTGAATTTATAGGATTTTGAAATTTATGATTTTTTTTAGCAATTGTGTTTTGGGACTAGCAGTTAACATTAAAATCGAAGTTTTATAAACAAGTTTGAATTTATGAGTTTGAGTTTTCATAATATGTTTTGAGTATTTATCAAACTTTATGTGAGTTATTATAATTTATTTATTTTTGTTAGTCGTATTAATGTATTGGTGTTATGTATTAAAATGAGTTATGATTGTAATTTATTTATCGTTTATTAAATAAATTCTTTTTGTTGAGATTAGTCAATTTAGTTTTCGAATAATTTGGAATAGACAATTAGCAATGAAAAATTAAGAAAAAGAAAATTGATTGACACACTCACTCCGATGCCACTTAATTATGGTGTGGACTTGGAATTATTATATAATAATATGAAATCTTATCTCTAATAAATTGTCTTAATTTAGTTACTTATTATTAAATTACATTGTATATGCTCTACTAATAAACATTTCTTGAAGTCAATGAGATTTAATTGTATTAATGACATTGAGATTTCATAATTATGAGACCATGTGTCCAAATCTCCACTTATATATGAGTTTTGGTCTATTTTAATAATAATTAAAATTTATTACAATGAGTTCTGTTCATATTTGATGTAATTACGAACACATTTTCACTATTAGAAAAATTATAAGTATCACATGATATTTGATAAAATTATATAACTACTGAATGTATGTATGAAATTGTCAACTTTGACCTTGCCGTATATATTCTTTTTTTGTAGAAAAAAATTAAAAGAAATCAGACGAGATAGATGAATTGAAAAATTTTTAAAAAAAAAGAAATGTCTAGTTGATTCATAAAATTATAAGTTTTTCAGAGAGAAATTAAAATTATAATTTGTATTCTACAAATGACATTTCGATTAGCTCATTAGAAAAAATAGATGAAAACTTAAGGAAACTAACGAACTGGGTTAATTATTGGACGACCGTTAAAATTAAGTATGGGTAATTTTTGAAAAATAATAGATAGATATTTGTAATTATGTTAGAAGGAGCTGATTATAATTTACCCTAATAATTATTATTTTTTCTAATGAAAATAATTGATTGTTATAAATATTTAATATGAATAATTAATATATTAATTATTATTATTCTCTAATAATTGAAATTACGGCGCAACGGATTTACTTAAAAGGAACAAAAACAACTGATAAACGTATGACAATCTACAAACTCAAATGTACCTATCTGCCACTCTCATCTTCTTCTTCCCACATCTCAGCCCAGTTCTTCTCTAGCTGTTCAAGCCCAAGAAACGAGCCCTCTTCCTCTGCATCCAAGCTCGTCGACAGACTGCCATAAGCAATGCCAAGTGCCGAGGAGCCGAAAGTAATGAAAGTCGTCAAGAATGGCAGCCATTTGGGCACATCCCACAGTTCTTGTTCTTTCAACACACCAAAAGCCTGCAGAAAAGCGAAGCCAATCCCTAATGGCACCCCAACGGAGAACAAGATTCTTGATATCATCCTCTCCCACACCACCTCAGGTATCTTGTCATCATCATTCTTGTCATTTCTTTCTGTGTAATTACTCTTTCTGGCTATGGGTTCTCTACCTTTTGCTCCGCCGTGCAGCCGCCACGTTCTTGGCGGCGGGAACGGTATCCCACGGCGGTTGTGGTGGGGGGCTGGGTTGCTTTGTGGCCATGGAGTTGGTTTTGTGATGTGTGAAGGTGTGATTTGTTGTAGAATGGTAAGAGTTTTCATGGCTTGTTAGAGTATGTTTATATTGCTTTGTTTAAGGAAATTCTATGTATATTATAGTGTTAGCGTTTAGAAATATCTTATCCAGATCAGATGAATGGCTGTCCATTCTCCTAAATAATGTGCCCTGTCACAAGTAGATTTTGATTATTGGTCAAGATACACTTTTTTGTCTTTACTAGGAAGATAGTCTATGTGAAACTTGCCATGTTCTTGAAAAGTTCTAAGCTGAAATACTTAGTACTCCTATGTTGTAAGCTGTAAATTTTTCTTGATTGTCATGACTCAGTCAGATAGGCAGCCGGAATCTGAATTTTTCTTCTTCAAATAACAAAATGTTTGCAAAGGGAATCATTAACTTATAGACTTACAATCAGGGCATGCAGCTTTTAAGCTGGACGGCCTGGAAATAATCCAATGCTTATTGTAATCTTCACAAGATAGAATTATGAATTGTCTGGCTTTCGCAGCTTCTCATAGGATTTTCGGGAAACCTGCATGAATCATCAGTACTATGAGTAGTCATGCTGAAAAAAGGCACCATCATAAACAATTCACTGTTAATTTTCCCATCATCTGCAAGATAGAAGTCTCCAACTTACGGCACCAATATCTAACCTGATAGGTGGAGGGAGAGCCATAATGATGATACGTGATCCCCCCTGGAGAATTTGACGATGAGTTTCCAGGGGAAGCGGAAAGACTTGGCCTGGTGATTGGTGACTGAGAGTAGGGAGAAAGGGGTGAGCGCATTGTGGCCGACTGATGGTATGAAATTGGCGTCTGATGGCTAGAAGAATATGGGGAAGCATTTGGGGTCTTCCAGTTTATATGGGAAGCTGATTCCTTTCCCGGAGATTTTGATGACAGTTTCACTGAGGGAAGCAGGTTAATCTTGATTCTGTAAGAGAAAAGTAGCAGGATCCTCAGGTAAAATACTCACTGTTCCAGAAAGGTGCAGATGACTGAGATAGCTCTGACTTACTTGTTGTGAACATCAACATATTCGTCGGTTTCATCAAATATTGGCTCCTATAGAAACAGATAAAAAACAACACACAGCAAGTTTAGTGCAGTGAGCAAAAGAAGAATATTTATTGAATAAAGTTTTCTCGTGTTTAATGTTGCTAATGCAATTTACTTAGTTGAAATCACAAAGTTATACTCATGTAATGTGACCTGTAGCAGTTGTTCCAGAACATCTTCCATTGTAATTATACCAAGAACTTCTTCATCTATATTAGAGAAAGAAGCCAAACCATCAACGCTAACATTTATGTCTGTTTGTCTCTGTGCTGAATTGGGATTGACATCTCTCTTCAATGTATCAGATTTCACAGTTGTACTCACTATAACATCCTTCAAAGGAGTAGTACTTTTAACCACAACAGCCATATGGCTTTGCCCTTTCTGAAATTGGTTTAATATATCGTACAACGGTTGACATTCATGGAATCTGCCATACAATCATTAGGAATCAATTAGCACAAGAATGAACTAGAAACTTGAAGTTTATGCTCACTGCAAGTGAACTTGTACCTTGGCATTCTCCGTATGGTAAGATTCCTGATCGGGGTTCCATCTTCAGGACGACACTTAATCAAATTCTTGACCTAATACATGGTTTATGAGTAGAAACATTACTGAAATGTACAAACATAAGGTGATCCATCATACAGAACTGCAGGGAAAAAAATTGCAAGAATGAGGCAACATAACTAGATCACTTAATAGGCATTCATTTACTTCCATTATACTTTCGAGTAACATTAGCAAATCCTTTAGTTCAATAAGAACAAAGATTCGTAAACAAATTTTGCATAAAAAGAAAACCAGCCACAAAGGCAAGTTCTAGTTCTACTCACCAGAACAAGGCCAACAATGTTGGTTGGGCTCCCCGAGTAGATAGGCACCCGACTGTGCCCTTTGCTTATTATCAGACTCATTGTGTCACTGTGGATGCAAAATAAAGATCAGTTTACAGGGAAAAGGAAAATGCCTTTGATAGAGAAGAAAAGGGCTGGGACATAGCATACTTGTCAAGTTTAGCATTAAGATCAAGGGAAAATACTCTAGATAAAGGTGTCATAGCATCTTTAGCTGTTTTCTCGGTCAAGTCTAGAGCTCCAGAGATAATTGTTGTTTCATCGTGGGTTAACTCTCCTCCCTTTCCTGCCTGATAGCACAAGAATTGAATGTAGGAATCGACAGTGAAATTGCTATCTTCGCTTAAACTTTCAGTCAATAAAAGGATTATGGCTGGGTTCTAAGTTTTAACTTCCAAACCCCACCAACCTCATTTCCATGCATGCCAACCAGTGTCTTCAGCTCTGCACGCCTCAGTAAAGCAGAGTGGCCCTTTCCAAGCAGCAAATCCAAAAGCTTGTTGAATTAACAGATAGAATTTTAGTGTTAGGATGAGACGTGAGGATTAAGAAGAATTTAATTGAGGTCTTGGCTTCCGAGAGAGCACTTTATTACCTTGCTAATGGGGTATGATATTGGGAAAACAATTATGACTAGCAGTCGAACTATTACCGATAGTCTTGCACCAATATTCAGACCATATCGTGAACACACAGCCTGTGGGATAATCTGCAGGAAAAGATGACCTTAGTTTCATGTAAAGCTCTCAGCAACTTGATATGTATTCTTGGAAATTATATACCTCTCCAAATGCCAGTATGAGTGTAACTGAAATTAGTATTGCGCCCCAGGCTGGGAGAAGAGCATCAACGAAAATGGGAAGGGCCTTACATGATAGATAAACAAAGTTCAGTTCAGTATTTTGTAGCTACATATTTTACATGGAATGCGAAATATATACCTCCATTGCGAGGGCATTCCAGATGAGGAGCGTGCAGAGTAGCAAATGTTGATTCTTGACAATAGGAAGAATCTTCGCTACAAAAATTAGCATTTTTGCGAAAAAACCCATGAAGACAGAAGTGCCAAGATACAAAGAAAGTTCTTATTCTAGGCTCACTATTTGACAAGTGTAAAGAGTCGGTTTTTTTATGAATAACTAGAATTATCAGTTGATGAAGATAAACGAACTCACCAGCATTCTTTCTGTCCTCAGGCTTGCCTGCTTTAATCAGGACTTCCAGATCAACAAGGCTGAGAGACATGAGGCCAAGAGTTAGGCCAGACATCAGTCCTGCAAAACAAACTAGTCCCACACATATGATCAAATATACCCAGAACATGGTTTCACAACACGGGACATCATTTGCTGCCATTACACTCCTATGATCAGTATCAGAATCTAGTATAGATGCAAAGTTTGATACCAAGGCAATCTGCTTTAGTTGTCTGCTCAGTTACGGACAAAGTTCAAGATTTCTTCTGTTCTAAAGAAGTGAATATAAGTAGAGAAGAGCGAGGATAGAATAATGGCAACTGCAAAAGCCAAGAGCAGTTGAGTTTTGAGTAAGATTATGAGGGTGATGGGGAATGATGACATGTTATGATTCTTTGTCAGATACAATGATTAATACATTTACATAACAGTTACAGTTCAAGAAGAAGTTTTTACCACTTATGTCATCAAATGTTTTTCACCACCCCCTTGATATGGTAAGAACCTCTTTAGTTAGTGCCTTTCTAGTTCGTTGAATTGCGTGTTTGGTAACAAGCAGGTTGCTTAATGAATGGATCCAGATGCTCTTTCATGAAAAGGGTTCATTCATATGTAAGCACTGTGAAAGTTTTATTAGGTGCTCCTTGGACCAGCACTCTGTTTTTTCATAGGGATTTTTTTGCATTTTCCCATTAACAAGGGGTAAATTGCATTTAACCCCATTTCCATCTTTAGATATATAAAGATATACCTATGATAATACTTTATGCATACATTAACAAGGGGTAGACACCTGAAACCTGAAATAACTTATGATAATACTTTATGATCGATGATGCTAGTTAATGCTGAAAACCAAATGGATGCCAGATGGAGCAGTTGAATCACAATCATCAATTTCCTAATATAATCTACAACCGACCAGATGAATTTAGTATAATTATCGCTTTGTTACAAAAAAAATTAGTGTAAGATTCTGACTAGATTGCTCTGCTTGCTCGTGTAATCGATCTAGGACCACTTTTCTTTTTTTTTTGAGAGCAGTTTTCGCAACCCCATAAAGAAAGGTATTTAATGAATAAGTTTGAAGAGGGAAAACTTCTTTCATCAGTAATTTAAGTAGTGGGTGCTGGATTCTTTGTCTTCATTTACATACTCAGAGAGCATAAACATCTTTACACATCAGAAAGTGGTGACTTAGATCACATATACCAAATTTAAAAAGTTCACTTGGGGTCAAGGAACAAGAAAGTTCCAACTATGTCAGAACTACACTGTCTGAAATAATAGTTCATCAAAATCCTGAAAAACAGCAACATAGTACATAAGAGTTTTCTAAGCATGACGTGCTTGAAAATGGTTCATATCGACCTTCTTGAGTCCTGGCGTGATACTGAGGAGAACTGAAAAATGAGAAATTTATGAATCGATATGTCAGAGGTAAAGCAACAGAGTTCTGCATAAAAAAAGATCATGATAATAGGTTATCCTCCATTATTAAATTTGATATACATACCTGGTGAAATGATAGTGAGCTAAGATAGGCACTGAATGATCTTGATGAATTCCCAGTTGGCTTGACACGAGAAGTAGCAATTGATGAAGATGCATACAAGGGCAGTGGTGAGCCGAGTAGAGGAGTCTGATAATATGAGGATAAGGATGTTCCTCGAGATGCGGACGATGATGATCTTGTTGAAGGTACAAACCTGACTCTGATTCTGGAAATGAACTGAAGAATTAGTATCATGGCCACTGTTTAAATCAGGAAAAGCTGCTTTGATAATGCCTTAACTCACTTGTCATGGATTTCAACGTGATGGTCAGTCTCATCCAGTATAGCTTCCTGAGAACATAGGACAAGATTATTATATTTGAGCATTCTCAAATTTTACTTTCTAGCTTTGTGATATATATACACAACCAACCGATATACTCACCTGTAGAAGTTCCTCTAATACATCCTCCATTGTTATAATACCGACGACCTCCTCATCTATGAATCTACTTTTAAGAGACTCCAGTTCTTCATTTGAAATGTTTCCATCTCTTCCCTCCCATCTATTCAACTGCTGAGGGCCACGAGGTCGCTTCATAGCACTATCCGGTGAATGAGATAGAAGTTCACCAAGTGAATGAATGTTGCCTGAAAAATAAGTTACCATAAGATAACAGCAAGAAGTAGTTAAACATAAGAGCTCTTTGAATGAGACTAAAACTTACACGCAGCATTGGTTTCTTTATTGCTATTATTACTGGATTTTGGAGATGCTTCCTTTGCATCCTTCTCAGACTTAACAACCACAGCCATGTGGCCATGGCCCTCTTGAAACAGCTTTAGCACGTCATACAGCGGCCAATCTTCATATACCCTGAAGCACATTACTTGTGCATCGTTATTTACTAGTTATGCCTTTATAATTTGGCAAAGATCATATGCAGTACCTGTGTATTCTCCTGATGGTCAAATCTTTGATGGGGGTTTCATCCTCAGGATGGTAAAAGATCAAGTTTTTTACCTAAATCATTCAGGTATTATGCTCGTTCTTGAACAGTACTTAGCTATAAACGCAGCCATGCAAATAGAAATTAACCACAATCCATATATATGTTTCACTTACTAAGATGAGGCCAATGATGTTTGCTGGATTGTCTGAGTAAATTGGTATTCGACTATGACCCTTGCTTGCTATTATCTTCATCGTAGTCCTAGAAAAAATTCTAACATGAGTGTCGGTTAATTCAGAATTAGCACTAAGGTTCGACAAACGTGTACATGTCGAGTTTGGAATTTATATCAAGGGAAAAAGCCTTAGACAGGGGTGTCATAGCATCTCTGGCGATCTTCTCCATCATGCCCAGTGCTCCGCTTATAATCGTTGTCTCATCGTCTGTCAAATCTCCACCTTTTCCTGCCTGAGAAATCATGCTAATCTATGAGAACTGAAACCCAATTCACTACCAACATAGTTGAGAGTAAAATTCAACACAGAGAAGACATCTTGTGAGGATTTCACTAGTTGATGTTTTGATGGTCAAACCTTAACTCCATGCAGGTCCACCAATGCCTTTAACTCAGCCCTTCTGAATATTGCAGAATGGTTCTTGCCTAGAAGCCAATCTAACAACTGCTATTCACAAAGCCCAAAGACAAGTCATAAACTCATAATCTTCTGTTATGATCAAGGCTTAACATTGAGTTTATGTTGCAATGAGTTTTTTGTCTTGAGAACTAGACATAATGAAGTTTGAACTAAACTAGACGGTAAAATTTGAATTGCAATGTCGATGCTGATGGTTACCTTACTGACAGGGTATGCAACGGGGGCCAAAATGAAGAGAAGAAACCGAACAAATAAGGTGAACTTTGCCCCTAAACTCAGACCATGTTTTGAGCACACGGCTTGAGGGATGACCTGAACCATTAATGAAGATTTTGTTGCATTAACATCTTTACGGAAATTTACATTTCATGGTAACGACATCGTACCTCAACGAAAGCCACAACGAAAATGACTGAAACAAGAATAGCAGACCAGAAGGGTAGAATCCTATCCAGGAACAACGGAAGAGCCTAAAACAGAACCCAAATTGCAATAAGTACAAAAAAAGAAGTAAAAATGATCGAAATTTCAATACTGAATTGGACCTGAATCTCTACCTCAGTGGCCAGCGACTTTGCAATCAGCAATGTGCATAAGAGGAAGCATTCATTCCGAACAACAGGCAGAACTTTCGCTGCAGCGACGAATAAGTGGATTTTCACTCGATCAAACAAGAATCAGTAATGAGAAAAAAGAAAAAACCAACTCGCACACAAACCAGCATTCTTCTGGTCTTTCGGCAAGCCTGATTTCACGAGGACTTCAAGATCAACTTTGCTGTGCGACAACAGTCCGAGACTGAGACCGGACGTCAGACCTGCAAACAACACAAGAATTAACGATATGACTACGCCAACCCATAGTTGTGGTTCCCACCACGGCGTGTTCTCTTCTTCCATTGCGCTGTCGTCTGTCTACCGAATAATTAATGTGTGGAGATGAAAGTGTACTGATGATTTAAACCATTTATACGCAGAAGCAAACAACGAGAAAGAACACAGTAAACATTCAGAAAGCAAAGTAGGAGCATGGCCATATGTCTACTGCTGATGATAATGACCAAAAATGTGAAAAGAAATTGTGAGTATATGCCGTTTTCAGATTCTAGATAGATGAATTCTGCTGTTTGGCTTTAAACAGACGACATCAAAGTTAAACATGAAGAGAAATAGACCTTTTCTGTGTCCGAATCTTCGAAGACTCGGTAAGAAGGCGGCAAATAAATGGAAGGGAGTGCAAATGACAATGAGTTCTTTTTCATTATACTGAATAAAGTATACGATATAAATTTTGTACGCGTGTATATTAAATAAAATAAAAAGTATAATAGAATTTGAAACAAAATTAATCTAATAAATGAGAGCGTTGGCCATAATATAATTACATCACTTTCTCTGATATTTGTTATAAATTACATGTAGATTTTTGTTATTTGAAAACAAATCTAGTAGACCTTATGTTTGTTTTTATCTAATAAATAGATCCTTTAATTAATCAAAATTTACATAACTTATTGATATTAGCTACAAAGTTGAATGAAAGTTTATTTACCCAAATTGGCATATTCATCATTTATTGTAAGCCAATCAAATATTTTGTGGTCAAAATATAAATATATATCTTCATATACATTAGCGTGTGGAGATGTATAAAAATAATTTGATAAAAAAATAATTTATTTGATATGTAATAAATCAATAATAAATTATTCAGGAGTAAATATATGTTTTTAATTTTTTGCTAATTTCAACAAATTCAATTAAATTTTAACAAACAAATAAATTTATTTATTAGAAAAAACATATTAAAAATAAATTTTAAATTATATAAAATCCACGTGTATTTACTCTCAATATTGTAATTGACAATATTTTGATTTAAAATTACTGTATATTTCGGAGTATAATAATTTTCTTGCTCAATTTTACAATTTACGATCTGAGGTGTACGGGGCGCTCGACATAATGTACGGTAATCTGGCAATAGTAAAAGTGTACTGGCATTGTTGTAGAGGGAAATTGAAGAATCTAGCGGCGCTTCAAAAATCGAACTCCCGCTCAAGTGTACAAATGAAGTGTAAGCCTGTTGTACGACCACCGCCACCACACGCCGCCGGAAATCTATAACAACATTCGCCGGAAAATAAACAGCCTGCATGGACGACGTGGATCGCTTGTTTCAGTGCTTCAAATGCGGAATCTCTCCTCCGCGTACTCTCTCTCTCTCTCTCTCTCTCTCTCTCTCTCTCTCCATATGCTTTTCTTTTCATCACAATTTCCGTCACTCATAGATGATGGTTGATTTATGTTGATTCTAGAGGTATACTTCGAAAATTTTCAATTAAAGTTGTTTCGATTGTTCCATTTCTCAGAATCCGCTGTACGAGAGAAAAGAAAAGAAAAACGAAAATTAAAGCAAGAGCGTTCACCACAACTACAGGCATCCACGATTTCTGAAAAGAAGTCTGTAAATTCTAAAACAAATGGCAAACAGTTCTCTCCAGTTGTATTCTATGGTTCTCCACACGGAGTTCCTCCGAAAAGGCCAGCTCGTTTGCTGCGATTGCTGCACGAAATTCGTGTCGATCTCGCTGAACAAAATAAGTTGAGGTATTTTTTTCTTTTTCTCCTTCGGAATTTAAGGTAATTTTTAGCAGTTTTTTTGGCGTTTGTCTTAGGAAGGAGGTCTGGAGTACGTTTCCGAGACAAGATGAAGCAATGAAATTCGCAAAACAGCATGTGAATGATCGTGTTTTCAGTTACCAAGATCATATGAATGGTCAGAGGAGATTTCTTGTTTCTACATATAAGGAATTTTGGCAAAGGCGAGCTTCTTTCTTACATTTTTCTTCTTTTATTTATTTAGCCTTTCAATATCTGAGGATGGAAATGTATGGCTTCTGCTTCTAGCATCTGACTTGTAATTTTTGTTGTTGGATTTAAGTAGGTATAAAGAAATGAATTCTAAATTTCGCCACCATTATGAAGTAATTCAAGAGGTAATTACCCTTGCCTTTTACTATTTATGATGAGACTATAAATAAGATCGATAGACATTTGGTAGTTATTAAAACATGTAAATTGAGAGTCCAGCAGTGAAGCTTTTGGTCATGCTGATGATTGTCCTACTCCTAGGGACGACCATGCCACCTTTACTTTGATTTGGAGTTCAATAAGAAAGGAAACATTGATAGAAATGGAGATGAAATGGTGGATCTCCTGATTGTTGTCATCTTTGATGCTTTCCTTGAGAAGTACTCTATCCTAGGAACTGAAGACTACATTGTAGAACTTGATTCATCAACTGAAGGTAGGAATTTGCTGTAATTCTTACTTGTTTTGTGAAACTTATATCATCAAACACCAAACAGGGTTGAAAAGTTATATTTCCATTCCGACACACATGCACAGGGTGGGAGGTGGAGTTGGAGGTGGGGGTGGGACTGGGAGTGAGAGAGTGAGGGGGAGAGAGAATTGAGAGAGAGAGTAGTAACGCATTAGCTTTTTAATATTTTTCATAATTTATTTGTGCACAGAAAAGTTCTCTCGCCATTTGATCATTCGCTTACCAAAGACTGCATTCAAAGACAACTCACATGCTGGTGCATTTGTTGCCGAGGTATGTTTTGCTAGTAGGGTAGTGGAGTATCCTGGTCACTGAAAATAACTTTAACCAAGCATCTTAGCAGTGTCAACAGCAAGGGCTGAACTCTGAGTCAAATTTGATGCTTGTTAACACTTTAAGGAAAGTTATAGTTCCATATTCCTTTGGTGTATAGACATTTTCCAGCTATATTATCTTATGCCTATTATGGTTATATTTTGCAATTGTTGAAGCTGTCATCAGATCTGAATCTCTCTAATGTTTTAGAAATAATGAATTTTTATAGATCTTCGGCAGTTGATTTTGGATTCCCTGATTTATTGTGGCCAGATATGTGCACGCATTCAGAGTTATAGAGAAAGAGATGAAAGATTTGAAAAACTATTTGTTTCCAAGGGCTCAAGTTCTGCAGATAGTCACTGCCAGCTTTTTGTGGACACTGCTGTCTATTCTAGGAACCGTTGCTTTCGACTACCCTTGTCATCAAAAGCAGGGAAGAGCGCTGTTCTCCTACCTAGTGGGCGTTTTAAATGCAAGGACATGGTGAACAGCATATTTCCGTGATAACTGCAGTTCAACTTGGCATTTTATTTTCCTATCACATTAGGAATTTGTCAAACCAAAATAGGGCATGCCTCTGTTTTAGTTTATCTGTATTAAGTAGCTGGTACATCCAGAGAAAGACACACATAAATAGAGATTGGTTTTGGTTGTCCGCATGCATCATAATTTGATATGTTAGTTCTAGGATAATGGTAAAGGAGTAACTAGGTGTGGGCATTGGATACAGAAGACCGTTACTTATGCCCGATCATGTGTGTATGCGTGGTAGTCGCTCATTACAGATCAACCCATTTTCTAACTTCTACGTCTAACTTGTAGTATACATTATCAAGTGTACTAAGTTTTACCCTGACTCAAAGCATTAGATAGTTATATACTGCTGATCAGGACATATCTTCTGGGGTCAGTGCCTGCACAGTAGATGCTGCACGGATCAATCACCAGAGCTCTAGAGTCTGGAACTATGAAAAAAAATGTCAAAATCTGATCTAATAAATAATTAGTTGGTCTTCAAATTTAGCAAACTAAGTTTTTCCAGTGTATGCTGCAGGATGAAGAAGAAGTATTTATGGCATCCTTGATTTGCAACATGGATGCTGATACTGAGAAACTTCTGATTTGCAAAATGGATTTAGAATGCGTAAAGGCATTGCACTTTGAAACTGAGGTAGTTTAGCCTTTGTGCAGTTCCTTTCTTTTTTTCCCTTTGTTTCCATGAGCTTTCTTTCATTTCTTTTGCTTGCATGTGTGCCTGCACACATGGCTTTTCTTTCAGATAACTATATTGTTCAAAATCTTGAAGTTTGCTTTATCGCAGATTACCAATAATATCCAGAAATATCCTGGTTTTCCTGAAAAGTTTGATCTGAATGCCTGTACAAGTGATGCTTCAACAAATTACTTGATGGGGAAATCACCATACCCAGCTTTGGATGTATTTGTTGAAGCCATTGCCTCTAGCGGAAATGTACCAGGTGATGCCAGAGTCATTAAACTTCTTTTATCAGTCTTGAAGAAGTTAATTTTATTTTTCTGTATTAGTTCTAGTTTTGCCAATATTCTGCCTTCCCCATATCTCTTATATTTCTTAAAATTTTCTTCTCACATTTACTGTTGTGTTTGTTTACAGGAAAAATTCGAAGCTGGTACTGGTTTTCAGAATATGGACTGATGGTTTATAGCATGTCTAGAAATAGATATTGCGAACGAATTGGCAGAGAACATAAAAGCAATCATGGTATTTGTTCCTATAAATGCTATGCGCAATTTCATCCTTATAGGATTCTATATTCTTCTCTTTAGTTAGAGATGGCCAATTGGTTTAGGGCTATTATCTGCAGATATTGTTCGGAATACCTTTCCATGGTTTCAATACCTCCTATGATATGTTTGGTCCTTGGTCCTTTGATTTAAGCGAGTAGTTAATACTTTGTTCTATTTGATTGTTTTCCTTGTCCACCAATATCCAGTAATCCAGCAAAGCATTACATATCACGTATTCTTACGTTGATTATTGAAAATTGTTTTTCAGTAATTTATGTAGTTGATCTGAGAAGGGCTGTTTATTATCAGAAATGTCATGATCCAGACTGCCAAGGTGAAGTATTAATCATATCGAGTCATTTTCCGCAATACCTTTACCTTATTATGATTGACTTTCATTAGGCTGGCGGAATCAGGTTATCGATCTCCACTTCGTCCAGTCCCTGACGATGTTATTCCTGATCCTGCACTTATGTTCAATCTTGATGGAGACAATTACAGCGAGGAGCAGACCAAACCTACAGTTGATGGAAGTTTCACAGACAGTTGCAAGAAAGAGTGGTGGCATGAAGCTATAAAAGTTGCCGAGCAGGTTGAGAAGATACAGAAAGCGCTAGACCTTACTCAGATGGTTAGTCTGACATCTCTACTTGACTTCTAATTCTTCTTTTATCTGCTGGTCGAGTTGCTGATGATATAGTCCGTATGGATTTTCATGGTCTTCTCCCCCTCAAAGTTAGTAAATCACTAACGACCCGTTTTTTTTCCTCTGAAATTATAAAAACCAATCCTTTGAGTTTCTACTATTAAAATAACCTTACAATTACCACCCTTTTGCAATTAAATAAAGAATAATTATATTCTTGTATTCGTGAGATACAAAATTAACATGGCATCAAACTTTCAGATTTTATCACCTGTTCAAATGGGGTGTGGTGGTATGTAAATGTTATAAACTTGAAAATGAACTTGAAGGGATAGTTTGGTGATTTCGAAGTATAGTTTGTAACTATACTAATTTGCAGAAAATATTGTTCAAATTAATCCTAATAATTTAAGTGACATATCAAAGCTTCACAGAAATCTATACAATAGTTTTCAGATCGTGGAGCAGTGCAGTGCACTGCCAACTTACATTTGAGGGGAAGTTGCTCCTCTCTCCTTTTTATCTGTGCCTCCTAATCTAGAACATCCACGTGAAACAGGATGAAACTTGCGAAGAAGATGAAAGTTGGTGGATGGCTGTTGAAAACACTGCACACCAAACTGAATTGGCATTCCTCCAGAAAGTCTAGCAATCAGCTGTGCTATTTCTGTAAGTGATGTCTGAGTTTCCCCATTTTACATTCACGAAATGGTCCAATCACCAGCAGTTTAATTGTGCAATTTAAAAAGCTTTGTTGAGGTGACAGGTTAAATTAATTCCAACAAGTTTTCCAATGAACTTACTGCGCCTTTGATTCTGAGCCAGCATGAGAATGGCGATGAATTTGGATTGATCATGGTTCTAGGATTTGGTTATTGTATTGTGCTTTTCAAATTTTACACGTCTATCGTTCCTGAAACTGAGATTGGCTCAATGCATTAGGCAGCCTTCACACGAGGAAGCTGAGTCGGTTTTTATCTCATCATCTTGATAGGCAGCATGCCAGATACTTAGCTTGCTTTGTAACCAAGTTTACTATAATGTGTACATAAGTGAATGCAATAATTACTTGAGAAATGAACTGGTTCCTGCAGTATCCTGCGATACTTAACAAGCTAGGCTATTTGCTTGATCAAATTTGATGGGAATACAACAGAAAGCAGTAAAAATACTTTTGACGGAAGTCCTGAAATTTTGGTGTTGATTAGCACCAGTTTGAGACACCAAAGAGAAAGAAAAGAAGACAAAATAAGGTAATAGAAGTGGGGAGAAACGAATTTTCTTGATTATGAACTTGTAGATAAAAGGAATAAATAAGCAGGTTTGGGAGATTTTTCTACATGCTATGTACAACTTCTTGACAACATGCACAACACAGAAAAACATAAACAAACTCAAATTTTGCACCTAAGACTCGGTCTGTTGAGCTTCTTTCTTGTGTTGATATTTTTGTGTTCTGGGAAACAGCAAGTCGTTTAGTTGCCTCTCAGCACTATACTCCGATGATGCCTGCAAAGATGCATATATGAGAGATGAGAGAAATATATAAACCACTAAAAAAACAAAGTGTAACATCATCAGAGCTGTCTGGAACTCACTAGCAACTAATACTGAATTGCTACAGTAAAGTCAAGTCAAAATGATTTTTTGCATCATCGTGCCAGGTATAGGCATCTAGGACCACACAACTCATCTTTAAGTTGAATGCCTGCCATAGGGGGGGTATCCAAGGCACAAGCATACCAGAACATTAAGGTAGTTATAACATGAAAAAAATGCAAACATACCTGTTTCTTAAATGCAAAACGCAATGTCTGAACTTGTGTTCCTGAGCAAACTCTCAAGTCAAAACCAAGGCTGTCAACTCCTATAAGAGCACATTCCTATCAAAATTTCATTTGAAATGTGTTAGCATAATAACTAAACACTCATTAAAATTCTACTATATCCATAATATATATTGCACGAGTGGATATAACCCAGTCCTTCAAGAAACAAAATAAATTCATATACCATCAGCAGTCATAATGAATTAATCTCAAACGATTATGAAGCACATTTTGGCGGGAAAAGAGAATTTATCCAGAAGCTAGATGGAGAGAAATGATACTCTAGTTCCTTCCACTTTCTATACACCAAGTTCTTGCTCAGAACAAGTGGTAACCTTACTTTTGAGTCCATTACCAAGTTTACAAGAATGTGACTATTACTTAAGGATTACTAAGATGAATATTAGTTAACATTTACCATGTAACACCAAAGTCCAGAATGTTACCTCCACTTGAATGCCCTTGCATCTCCAGCACAGGGATTTCAGAGCTTGAGCGGTCTTTTCTCCACCAGCTTTGAGACGGGATATAATTTTTGCAGATGAATGTGCTATTGCATCTGGCTGAGCCTTTCTAAAATCTTCTAATTCAACATAACTCTGCAGCAATAACACAAAATCAAATATTTCACTTTCCAATCTAGTAGCAAGCAAAATGACCCATCTTATTTCAGTCGATGGAACACACTTCAAGCATTTGTCTCTTTATTCTTGATTTGACACAAACATATATTTATATTGAAAAAAAGGTTGAAACAGTGGTCAACATTCAGAGGCACAAGAAGCAAAGGAAAAGAGAGTCAACTTTTATGGTGCTCTCAAGTTATATCCTGAAAACTTAAAATCTTGAGGAAGTAAGCCAAAGTAACTGTAAAGCACCGAGAAATGATATAAACTGAAAATAAACAAATTAAAGGTTCACCTGATGCCCATGAGATGAAACTAACTGAATTTTAATCATCTCTAGCTTGTAAAAAGCAAATCCATTTCCTAGAGTTTCATTCTTCTCAAATTCTTCTGCCAAACTTGGGCGATCTTGTGCTGATTCTTTTTCATGTCTGTGGCCATTAATCTGTACAACGCCTTCTTGCAATTGTTCATCGGCAATATGAGTTGTTCCTCCATCACTAGATTCAGCGCTAGATGTATGCTTTTGGAGGCCAGAGTGTTCTTCAATGAATGCGGGCCTTAAAAGGCCTTGAATAGCAAGGCCGGCAGACGGCTGTTCCATACAATCTACAGGATCATCTGATACAACCTATATAAATAAATAGGCACAGGAAAAAGAAAAACAATAGAATAAGTTAAACTCAAAAATCTAAAAGCAGCATAGTGGTCTGAGTCTATAATTGGATAGATCACTTTTTTAACTAGTCTACCATGATTAGCATAAAAAGCTGATAGAGAGAGTCACCTCTGCTAGTTTTTTGGCGAAATACATGGGATGAGAAGACCGCATGGTTTCCAATTTAGCCCAGTCTCCCAGTGATCCATCACTTTCCTCATCCTCATCCTGCTCATCAAGAATGCCAACCCAATCCTGCATATGAAAATGATAAAGGTTTAGAAACCAGCTGAGATACAATCCTGAAGCTTAAGGTCCAAGAACAGAATCCCCACTTTTTCATAATCATCATCATCTTCACCATCATCATCATCATCTTCATCGTCTTCATCCTCATCTTCATCAAAATCACTATCGTCATCGTTCAACTCGTTTATGCCAAAACCAAGTTCTGAAAGTGCCTCCATCTCACTAAGCATTTCTGTAGTATCCAGTCCAATAATGACTTGCTGCAAATTGTTTAAATCAAGTAAGCCTTCGGAAACAATTGTTTAAGTCAGATGATCTTTAATAATACCATATTCTTTTTTTTTTCTTTTAATAATACCATATTCAAAACATGCTAAGTGAGGATATATAAAATGAATGCAAGAAATTCTTAGTGTCTCGGCATTACTTAACTTGATTCCTTTCTCCTTTGCTACTCCATACAAATATAGAGTTCGTGCAGTTCACCATTTTTTTTCTTTAAAATATATATCCGATCATGAATGATTGGAAAAACTTAGCATAACCAAGTTGGCGAAAACAATTGTGTACATGTTACATTGAATGCAGTAAGGTTCAGGAACTGTCTTATAGCAGCACCCAGGTACAAAGAAACCACAAAAGAGGACTAGCTGGGTATTTCAAGAAAATCATTCCATTTTTTTTTCTAGAAATAATATCTCAGGGTTAATCTTACCACAACGGTTTCTTCACTAGTAAGCGTTTGCAGGATGTCTTCATCATTCTTAACTTGAAAGTAGATATCTGACCATAAGTAAACAGAACTTCATAATGCCAATACTTCCTTCTGACTAGTTAATGAAATGACTGTATGTAAAAGAAAACTCAAGAAAATGTATCTTACTTCCATGTTCATCGGTCGCATAAGGTAAATCTGGCCAGAAAATGTTCTCATGAACGTCCTCACTCACCACACCAGTAAACATAAGTGTTGCTTTGCTATTAACCTAAAACCAAAACCTTTACACAAAATTAGCATTCCACTTACAGAGTTTCAACAGAAAAAGCAACCAAGTCTAGTGTTAGATAGCTTTAACTTCTAAAAAACCTCAAGCTTTTGGATGAGGTGGTTTAAAATGGTATTATACAAGACAAGTGGCTAGTATTGGCAGTTTAGTTTAAGTTACAGCCACTTAATCGGGAAAAGGAAATCAAAATTTGGCCCCAAATAAATCAAAATTTGGCCCCAAATAATGCCGCTTGCAAGTGAAGAGGCGATTCCAGAAAGTAATTAGTTAATATCTCTTCTCTCTAAACTTCAACCACAAGCTTATCTTGAAAATCAAATTCTACTTGGCAATTATACCTCAATTATTGTTCTAGTAGTCTCAGCGGGCGTGAGTATCGCTTCCCCGTTCAACAAATCCGACTCAGCAATTTCTTCAGACGGGTGATACCTCTGCGGCTTTGCATTCTGCTTGACCGGACCTGAACTCGAACCGGACTGCTCATTTGCAGTCGCTCTAATTCCATTTGCACTCTTCACCCTACCGGCACACCTCCTATACGTATTCCTATTAACCAAACAAATCAATCACAACAAGTCCAGTTATTTGTTGCATAAATGGCATTTCCTC
This sequence comes from Sesamum indicum, assembly GCF_000512975.1. NCBI lineage: Eukaryota > Viridiplantae > Streptophyta > Magnoliopsida > Lamiales > Pedaliaceae > Sesamum > Sesamum indicum. The sequence continues at coordinate 9,631,194 of NC_026148.1, read as the reverse complement.
CAATGCAAATTACCAAACCTAAATTTTCAGCTTTCACATAAAACTAGAGTGACATCGATTGAAATAAAAGCAATACCTCGGAACGAAGAAGGCGGCGGAGTGAGAGAGGAAGCGAGTGGAGGAGCAGAAGTTAGCGGCGGCGAATCCGGCGGCGGAGTGAGCTTCAATCATCAGCATTTTCTTACTCAGCTGAGATCGGCGAGCAACTGAATGAATAAATCGAAGCTGTGGTGTTTCAGCTCATAATTTGGAGAGTAGAATGGGAATAGAATATGGCATCTTTCTCTGGGGAACGTGTGGTTCTATTTTATCCGTTGGGTCTTGGGTGGGAATTCGTACCTTCCCCCTCAGCTTTTCTACATATATTTTCCTAGTACTGGATTCTGGAAAATCGCTACTAGGCAGTAGCGTTTTACTTGTGCACACGTTTAGTGAACTCGTCTTCAGATCTTTAACCTTTTATATACTATTTTTATCAAAACTGAATTTTGAGTTTGTAGTGTGACCGGACCAACACTATTTTGTCATGGCAAAATTATCACGAGAGAAGAGATCAACAAAGTTAGTAAAAAGTTAAATAATTTAATGGATAAATTATAACTAGTTTTATCAAAATTTGATATAATTATAAATATTCTTTTTTTTGAGAAATAATAATAATCCATGATTTAATAACTGTCCGATATTTAGTCAATGTCACATGTCCCTATTTTGTTTTTATTTATTTTTTATAATGAACTAATCATAAATTATGAATTATAATCTTATTTAATTTTTAAAAAGTTTTAAAATTCTTTTATCCTGAGTGGACAATTTCTTTACAATTTTTTCATCCACTAATTTTTTTTTACAATTTATTATTTTAAACAAAAAAAAATACAATAAGAGCAAAACTGACGACTATATAATTTCACCAAATATCAAAATTATTGATAACTTTTCAAGTAATAAAAAAATATTCATAATTAAACTAAACAGAATAATTTGCTCTAGTCTATACATTACCCTCAACATTTAAAAATTTAAAGTGGATTTCTTTTCAAGTTTTCCATATTATTTTCGTATGCACATAATCTGATCATCTTCAAAACAAAAATTTCTTGCAGGAACATCACCTAGCGTCTGAGAGAAAACAGAACGAATACAGAAACTCTCTTCCTAGTCTTTGTAAAAAATTAAACAAAACTGTCGAAATTCTGCATGTGCGACATCGATGTTTAAATAAGGTTCCCTTTTGTAGCTAAGAAAAGAAACTAGCAAATGCTGATACTGTAACAGTTAATTTCACTCCTCATCTGAACCTGAACTTGAACTAGCCTGCCTGCCCTTTCCACCAACTTTGCCGTTGGCAACGCCTTTCTTCTTCACATTTGGTTTATCGTCTTCGTCCTCACTATACTCACTCTCAATATCCTCTTCATCCTCTTCTTCGACTTCCTCTTCCTCCTCAATGCCATCGTCTGGAACATCGTTCGCCTGACCACCTCGTGTCCCCGCACGTGTCCGTTTCAGAACTTTCAGCTTTAAAGTCGATTTTTGGTCGCAGCCAATCCACGAGTCACAGAGCAAATAGCTAGTCAAGTTGTAGTTACCTTCTGCCATAGCCAAGAATTTGCCCATTGCAAGTCTTGATCCCCTCTTCACTTTCTCGACTGCTTCTTTAATAGCAGCCGTTGTTTCCTTTGGGCTGGCTCCAAGAACCTCCATCCTGTCCCCAATTGCCGTTGAAGCTGCACTTACAGCAGCAACTTCATCCATAAAACTGATCTTATGAGAGAACCACACAGTATTTGAATTGGAGTCTGCAAGCAGAAACCAGAAATTTTCTTCCTTGTGGAACGGATAACGGGGAGCATGGGGAAGGGCGCCAGTCAGACCATTTGGACGCTTTAGGGTTACCCAGGCTTGAACTGTGACAACATCGCCTTCTTGTATGCCTTCCTCTCCTTCTGTTTCACAAGTAACGTCCACTGCTAGAGAAGGTATTAGTTCCATTACCTTCTCGACGTCTTGTACTTCAGGCGGAGACAACTCGGCTACTTGAGAAAGAAGCTCAGCACGCTCTTGAATGGACATATCCTGGAACTCCTGAAACGTGCGAACCTTCTGCAGAAAATGCAAAGGCAAGTCAAGATGTTACACTTAAGAAGATTATAAATCCTCTAATTACAGGGTCAACACTGGGCCTAGCACGAGCTATTCATAATATAGTCAGAACTGAAACAATGATGATTTGT
>NC_026148.1:9578097-9628742 GCF_000512975.1 Sesamum indicum | reverse complement strand
GGAATTTTACCAACTACTTTAGAGATAAGAACTTCTGGGACACATTTCCATTTCCAAGTATATCAAAAGGTTGAAAAGTAAACAATACTCTCTTCAATTAAAAACCAAGACTCAGAATATTGTTTCTAGAACCACTAAGCCTACGTTACATGAAATAGAACCTATAATTATTACTGGCAATGATATGTCGCATGACATTCCTCTGTAATTATAAAAATGATCTGGGACATGGTCTTTTGTACAGATTTTTTTCTCTAGATCTGCTCTATCATTTTTGCATTAGTGGAATTTAATGTTCAAAATAAAACTGAAGAGTGAGTAACCAAGACATCCTAATTGCTTACCTTTCTAGATATTTTTTTGATTATGTCATCATTAAAATGTGGAAGCTGTAAGAAAGGAGCAATCCCCTCGGCCTTCCTAGCACTAAGAGGAACAGCCTGCATGCATCATTGTCAATGATAGAAAGATCAATTATCTGAACACTGGAAAGCTTTGTTTTAATCAGAATGCTGATTAATAGCTCAATTCTCAATGATTGAAATTTAATATATTGCAGACAGTCTTTCTTTTAATACCTGAACAATACATTGGGAAAGTTCAACAACCCCAACTGCAGGCCTAAGCCAGCCATGCCCCTTAGAAGTGCGTGGAATGATTGCCATCTGTGCAATGAAAAATTTATAACAGTTAGACATGGATGACCACATTTAGGGCAAAAGGTCAGATAACAGTAAGACTAATTAGTAAAAACAATGAAATAATGAATTAAGGTATTAATAAAACATCAATTTCTTAGAAAAAACAGCCAAGATGGTTCTTGACAACTGCTGAAGACTGCATTATTATAGATGCTTCATCAGAGATCATAAAAGCTGGTTGCCAAATAGTTCTGCACCTAAAAATTAGTTGCCAATATAGCAACAGAAATCTAGCATTTTGGTAAGAGAGTTCTGGGGAAATATGCTCAAAGTTGCACACCCAGTTCATGCACATGGCTTTCTGCACTCTAATTAACACACTCCACTTCATAAAAATGGATTCTCATTAGAAATCACTTATTTTTTGAGAGATTTCATAATTGTTGGAGGCAAGTTGTAGCTTCCAGAATACTTTGCTTTAAGCAAATTTTCTGCCATATTGCAACTGCACCTAGTTGCATACTAAGTACATACCGCAAAATCTGACATCATAAAAAGTTGCATACCACACAAGTTTTTCCTGCATAAGAATCTTATGCTTTCTGGCAATAAATATTTACTTCGAACACTGCAATCTGCTTAGCTAGGTTCGCTATCAGACTATTTTACTCTTTCCTTTTGAAGAATTAGGGCTTGCCAATCATAAGGCAGTTAAAGACAGCTCCTGAGAAATTCACCAGATGGCAATCATAATGCAGTTAAGATTTGCTTCTTTGATTGGTATTATCAATTATTGCTTTTGGTTTAAAATCCTGCCAGATAGCAAAAACTTAGCAGTTCGCAATTTGATGCAGGGAAAACCTTTTAAAACCATGAACCACCATGTCAGAACTGCAAATGGGGGGGCCTTCATAGTAATGTTGAGACTATTTACAGAAATAAAAACATGAAGGGAAAATGCTTATTCACTATTAGAAAGGAATGACCTTTATTAGCTCTTCCAGAAGACGAGGCGCAAACTCTAGCACACGCTTGCAATCACGTCCCAAATCTGGGGGCAAATCCGTAGTTTCGCGAGTCAAGTGTGCTTGAATTAAAAGTTCCGTCTGAGAATACATAACGAAAATAATAGTCAAAACAAATAACTGATTCAAATTCAACAGCCAAACTAAAATTTTCCACCTAAAAGGTTCACTTTTACCTTAACAAGTGCCGGATGCTGCTTCCAAAACTTTGCTTGTTCCTTTCTTATATTTTTAAGGTCTAAATTCAACTCGCTTCTAACTGTCATAAAGAGTTTATGGAGGGGTTCATCGTCGGATCTTCGAACTGGAATCTCCAAGAATTCAGCAGCCCTAACAAAGACCTCCATGACTTTGCTGCAAGTTACAATCATCACATCACTGGAGTAAGGTTTCAATTACAGACATCTAGTTTACAAGGTAACAAAGTAAAATTAATCATGAAGAAACATATTTTGTTTCATTAAACGGAACAAAGATTGATTTATTTCTCAGAGGGCAAAGTTTAAGTAATATCAACAGTGCCCATCTATCTCGATGCATAGTGCTAACATGCGATTAACTTCACCTGCAGGTGCAGTTACTGCATTAGAGCATGACATAGTCAAAATGAACATTCAACAAGGTGATAATGTTTTGTATCTTTACTATGAAAAGATAATATCCATCTTCACCAGGGTTTATTAGTATGGGATAAAATAATTAAATTCATCAACTATCCAAAAGTATGTCTTGGACAGAAATAAAATATTTCAATTCAAGATGTTTGAATTTAAATTTACAATTGTACTCTGAACCATGCTTTAACTAATTACTATGACTTGCATAAGAGAAACGAAAGAAATACCGACAGAGAAGATAGGTACCTAGGGGCCAAGGAAGGTTTCATCAAGTGAAAATAGGCAGCTAGCGTGTCATTCTTGACATAATTTCCAGTATATTTTGAAGATCTTGACAAATATACAACAGCCACCACCAGTGGCAATAGTATGCAAACTCCAACTATCCACATTAATAATATCCCACTAGATGCACCATCAATATTAAGAAGAAATTGAGGAAGAGCAATTCCCATTTGAAATCCCTGCATCATAATATCAGTGTTAGATTCTAGTTATAGCTTCAACTATCCACATTATTTTTTTTTTTCAGATGAGAGAAGGAAGCTTTTCTTCCAAAGGTATATTACCTGCCTACCATCAGGATGGCCATATTTTTCAAAATTCTCCCTGGAAATTGGATCTGTCAGAGCTTGGTAAGCTTTGGCTATGAACTCCACAAAGTACTTGTGAGCAGCTGAAATTCGAAAATTTGTCATTATAGACAGTGCAGGTAAAAGACAAGGTTTCTAGTCCTTTGCCATTGCAAGTTAAAGAACAGCGAGAACCAACAAAATCAGAAGAACCTGGATCAGGATTCTTATCAGGATGGTACTGGATGGAGAGTCTCCTGTATGCCTTCTTAATTGCAGAATCTGATGCTCCAGGCTCTAATCCAAGAATATTGAATGGCTCAAAGACTTGAATCTGAGTTGACATAGAAGTTGTTACTCTCAATGAAAATGCAAAATGCAATTATTGAACAACACAGGCATACAATCTGAAATGAAAGCACAAGAGTTGTTTCAATATAAGCATAATGATTATCATAGAGTACCTCACGACTCATGTTCTTAATGTAATAAACAAGAAACCCCATGATGACCCATAGCAGCACCAGTGTAAAGTTACCACATGTTGTGACATTTGCAATCTGAAAGAACAAAGTTGATATTAAAAAATATACTATTAGGTACAAGATCAGAAGTTAAAATTCGTCTACTGGTCAATAATATGCCACGGACCCGATTAAAAATTGACTTGCGATATTTCCCTGATCGAGTGCAGTCAGAACATCCACAGTGGATTCTCTTCGTTTTCTTTGAGGCAGCACGGAATAACTTCAGTATCGTATAAGGAACCAAAGGCAAGGCGATCATAGACAAAATGAAAATCGGAAACAATGCATTGGTTTCTTCTGGATCAGCCATGAGAATGCTATATGCTGTCTATCAAATGTATACCTGCAAACAAATTAAAGAACAAAGATAAACTGAATTGATATGGCAAGAAAAAGAGGCCCTTGATCACAGCATTTGCTTCACAGATCTAAAAGAAACATCAATACACATCCTGCAACAATCTCCAAAGAGAGAGAGAGCAGAGATTAACAAGCACAATAACAACTTAACTAGAGAAACATCAGATGAAGATCTAATTATATTACTCTATTCTTCAAAAGAATCCAGCGACCCCCCAAGAGCAACCGAGGAAATTCAACCAATTCTATAAGTTCGGCAATAATCCACGCAGAAAAAAAAAGGAATATGGAACTCAAAGGGGAAAAAAAAATACAATTCGAATTTCGAACAGAGAAACCTCAAATTCAGAAATATAATTGTATCACAAAGCCTAAATGAATGAAAACCCATAAAACAAATCGAGAAAAAAATAACTTCGACATACTGGATTTTTAGCTTCAGGCCAACAAATCAAACGGAAAACGACAATGATGCACTACAACTGCCCCAATAACTTTGTCTCAAACCCATCATAACCCTCCGTTAAACCCACAGATGAAGAGCCCTTTCAAGTTAAAATCAAAATCTCGAACAAAATAAAAAACCCATACGAAAAAACACAAACAACATTGGACATAACATCACTCATTCAAAAACATCAATTCATGTGAACGGCGATTTCACATGGTAATTACCTAGAATTATAAATGAAATCAAAAGATCTGATCCTTTCAGGCAGCAGCAAACATAAACCCGATATCAGTGGATAGCGCGAAGATTTTAAGAGGACTGAGCGCCCCAATGAGGTTCTCCTCGCAGTTGTTCAATTCTCCTGTACTTCTTTTCATTCATGGGAGCTTGCAATTTTTGGAGTAGTCATTCGTCAGTGTGTGAAATCGTGTAACGGAATTGTCGTTACGGATTGTCCCAATTTAGCCTTGATTTTCTTGTCAAGACATAGTTGACCTCTACAGATTGCTTCCTATTTATTGCAAAATCTCATGAGCATATATATAATCATCAATAATGTTTTACCTTAATGGATAAGTTTGAATTTTCACGAATAAATTTGAAATTAAGAGTTCAAGTGGTATCGAATGTGTGATTATTTATCTCAATTTATATAAGTATTTATCTCATTTAGGTCAGGAATTCATGTTCTATCGAATTTATGGTTATTTATCACACTTTATGTAAATACTAATATCACTTACATCAAAAGTTTAAGTCATACAAAAGGTATGATTATGTGTCTTAGTACATGTAATATTCGTCTCATTTAGGTCAAAAGTTCAAGTCCAACCAAATATACAGTTATTTCTCTAAATTTATGTAATTGTTTATCTCACTTTATTAATCTTTGTTAATTATCTTAAAATCTTGATTAAATTTAGATATTATTCAATACATCGAAATAAATTATTGTAATATTTATCTACACAACAATTTGTAATAGTATAAAATTATAAATTGACTTTTGGAAACGAAACTAGACGAGCAAAAATTTATTCAACGATGAAAGTTTATGAGGTTGAATTTCACTTTTATACAGTGTTTGTTTATTTTTATAATAACTATTATATGTTTTTGATGAGATGTTTTTGGATAAAGAATTATTTATACATTTTATTGCGTAATTATATTTTAGTATTTTGAATGTATTAAATATTATAATAAAATCATTCTCTAATCAAAAGAATTTATATCTCTTGTATTTTCAAGATCAATTAAATTTTATAGTAATATAAAAAAATAAGTTTAGATCATAAATAGTTTTTTGTGACACAATGCACTGATTTTTTTGCTGTGTCCACCATACCTATATGTTGATTTTATTTTATTTTTTAAATGTGATGTACTAATTTATATATTTTATACAGTAAAAAATTATTTATTATATACATGCGTAAACGATGTAATCATATGACTAGTAATAAATAAAAAGGTAAATATATTTTTGTAATCCGAATTATGTGCCTTTTTACACATTATCATCTATATATATATATATATTTGTCAATCTACCATTTCAACTTTGTAAAATTTGCACTTTGCAATATATGATCATTTTTTTTATTGATTTTCTATCGAAAAAACATTACATATAGTGCATATGCCTAAAAACATCAACACATTGCCATTCAATATGTACCCTGTGATGTCTTTTCAGTAGAAAATTAATTAAAACACAATCTTACACGATAATATATATATTTTATAAAATTATATTTCTAAGTTGATATACAAAACTTTAAAAATGAATTCATATAATTTACGGTAATAAAACCAACTTGTAGTCGATGAGGGAGACTCCGGCGTGGGCGTCGCTGAACGACCCTATAGAGAAGATCGCATCGAGACAACCGCGATTTTATATGTTATTTTTCTCTCACGTGGAAATAGATAAATAAGGATTTTTACTGAAACAACCAGTTATTCGTTTCGCTCTATATCTCATCATCTTATGGCCTCCGCCGCTGACCATCGCCACCGCCGCCACCATCCAGCCACCCACTTTTCTCGCTTCCTCCACACCGCCTCCACCAATCTATCCTCTTTCCTCAACCCAAAACCACCATCTCCGTCTCCAACCTCTTCAAGAATCCAACTCCCTCTCCCCCACCGGGACTCGGTCCTCTCACTTGCTTCCCCGTCCGAGTCAGGACAGCCCGACTCAATTCCCTCAGCTCGGTCAAGAACTCCCCCGTCTTCCTCGTCCTCATCAATCAAAAGCATGCCTTCTACAGAACCTGGTTCTGGGTTCCCCTCCACGGTTCGGATTTCGACCGGGAAAGGCGGTGGACCTGCATTTGTGGGCCAAGTTTTCAGCATGTGTGACCTTTCCGGGACTGGTTTAATGGCCGTATCCACTCATTTTGATATCCCTTTTCTATCTAAAAGGTATTGAGTTCCGTTTCAGTGCATAGAACTCCAGTAATCTTTATCTACCCCGTTAACTTATTTGCTTTCATGACTTTGTTACGCATTAAGGCTTTGGTTTAGTTGTTTATAGAATATTTTCGCTACGTAGGAAAACTGAGCGGATTTGTTACTCTGTGGTAGTGAACATGTGGAGCTGTTGCTAGAATGTTTTTGTCCCCTTTCAAGTTAATACTACTACGTTTTTAGGTTTAGTTTTGAATTGAAATTAGGATATTGGAGGTCGCCCTTGCAAATTTATTGGAAGAAATTGATATGGCAAATTTCAAGGTTGCGTATTCGAGGGAGTTAAATTTTTATCTGGGGAGCTGAATGAGGCACGAGAATATGAATTAGTGTTGTTGATTGGGAATGCATGTTGAGCCAGTTCCCGAAATATGATTGACAATTATAGTTGATGATTTTGATTCAAGAGCAGCTTGATTGATCCAAAAGTCATGCACCTGATTATGCAGCAATTGCAGAAGTATCAGCCACTCTATTTTTCTAATCTTGAATGCAGATTCACAGCATACTGAGAATTTCCTATTATCAGAATGGCTGTGCAGTCTTCATTTAATTTATTGTTGTAATTTGTTTTCTTGGTGGTGGTATCGGCATTAAACTGAGGCTGAATGTTTTGTTTCCTATGCGAAGTTGCTTCTTTCCTATTTTTTTGTGTGAGCACATTTCTTATATTTTTATAATGATGCTATTTATCTACTTACCTGTCCTATTATTTTCTTGTATTGACAGAACACCAGAGTGGCTGAAGAAGATGTTTGCGGCAGTTACTAAGAGTGAAAGGAATGGCCCTGTATTCCGTTTCTTCATGGATCTGGGTGATGCTGGTATGAGTTAATAGCATGACCTCTCAATCTTCACTTAATTTTGTTTTTCTATAAAACATTCTCTCCTAGCCGTTTCCATAATGGATTGTATCATCCACTTGCTTGATAAAAAGATTGGCTATTGAAACAACATGAGCGATTTAACTTCTTTTTTAGATGTTCATGTTTGGTTGAACCAGGTCTTAAGTTTGGTTGAAAGATTTACTATGTTATTTAGTTGCATGATTTCATTGCATTTGGTGCTTCATTCATTTTTAATTTTTCGTTGCTATCACTTCTTGTGATTTCCTCTTTTCTAGATGGAAATGTGTGAACTTGGATGTAGGGTTGAGACGACGAACTTTCTAACTCATAATACTCCAGTTTCTTATGTAAAACAGCTCAATATACCCAGCGGTGTTGTTGGTGCATGCCGTCTTGATATTGCATACGAGCATTTTAAGGTACTAGCTTGCTCAGCTTCTGTGGTTGATCTTTATTGTCTGATGCTTTGAATTGCAACTGATGTTGTTTCAATGTTGCTTCCTGAGATCGCAATGCTACTTCCCTTGAATTATAGCAAGCAACCATGTGGAGCTCTATCTATGCATATACGTAGTGGTTAACTAACTTCTTGTGTAGCATATTAATCATATGTGACTATATAATTATGGAACCACAAAACAGGAATTTGTTTTCATTTCCTCAATTTGATACATGATGTAGAAAATGCAACTAGTTGATTGGCCAAAATCTGCAAAAAGTGAGGACAAAGTAACTAAACGCGTAATTTTGAGTGCTAATGATATTTCCTGCAAGTTACTACTTGTTGGGAAATTGAGTTCGCATTCCTTTATGCTGCATTCTCAATGAGCAAGGTATAGATTTATATTTTCATGAACTTATCCATATTGCTCCTCAATTACATGTTTGTTTCTAAAGCTTGTAAATCCAACCTATTTGGAGTAATTGCTTATACGACATGCGCAATGCAGGAGAAGCCGGAGTTATTTCAATTTGTTCCGAATGAAAAACAGGTTAGACACCAGCCACAAGCTCTTCCTCAAAACATTTATAAAACCTTTAAAGCACCTAAGTTTAGGTACTTATTTCCTGCAATGAAAATGAATTCCATTATTTGCTGCTTGCAGGTAAAGGAAGCCAACAAACTTCTAAAGACCTTGCCTCACGGTGATGGGAAAAAGAAAGTGGACGGAGTTCCTGTTTTTAGTGCTCAAAACTTGGATATTGCTATAGCAACAAAGGATGGCATCAAGTGGTGAGTTATATACTGCATTTTGTTATAATGGAAGCATCTGCTAGTATTTTCTTGGTAGGACATAGAGTATACATTTTCTTGTACTTTGTTAATCCCTCTCTAGGAATTTCTGGTAGGCCATGGTTGTCTTGTTGGTAACCTTAATTTGATCACTAGAGGATATAGATAGCAGGAAATTTGGATAGATTTTCATTCAACTCTCTAATAGTTTGGCAAGTGAAATGATGTTCGTTCCTTCCCTCTCATTTTCTTTCATTTTTGCCCATCTTCACCTTTGTCCCTTACGGAACTAAAAATGTATTTATGATGCCTTGAATGTTCCTTTTTAATGGAATTGTGTCACATCTACTCTTAATATCAGTTTCTCACAAGATTTTCACAGTTTATATACTCTCCAAATATACATGACAATGAACTCAAACTGCTCTTTATCTGACTTTGTCATTATCCCTAAGGTAAATTGACATGACAAAGCAATGGCATATAATGAAGTTTCAAATTCAAAATAAAGTGAATGGGCAATCTAAATTCTTTCTAATAATAATGTAGAGGGTAAATCTAGTTGATGAATTGTGTGATTTTGTGGGGGATCTAGGGACTATTTGCTTTTTTTAACTTGTGTGCAATTTGTCTTTCACATTTCTTGCACAATCAGTTCATTTCTTTCTTTCTTTCTGAAACTTGTGATATTGGCGCTTTATCAGGTATACTCCTTACTTTTTTGACAAAAACATGCTAGACAACATTCTCGAAGAATCTGTAGACCAACATTTCCATTCATTAATTGAGACACGGCATTTTGAACGTCGGCGAGATGTTGTTGATGATAGCCTCACAACAGAAGCTGTTGAGGAGATGGGAGAAAGCATGTGGGATCCTCCAGAGGTGCAAATCCATCCGTCTGCTGTTGCTCATTTGCTTTGCAAGTATAACCATGAAACCAATTACAATACCCGAATTTGGCGAAATAAGAAATAAAATAGATTCTCCTGTAATATCATATAGCAAGAGTAAGCTCAAAATGATGTAACACAGGAGATATGCTAATTTCTGGGTTTAAAATACAACAGCGTGCACTCTCAACACATAGTAAACGAAATGCTTGCAGTCAATATTGGAACAATTTTCATCAATTCAAATGTACACATGGAGGTTTTCCTCCGCAGTACAATTGACTGAAGGGTCCATCTGTTTACTGCTGCTGCTTGATAGGTTCAGGAAATGCTGGATGAAATGGGTCATCCAGGTATACCATTGAGCATTGTGTCAAAGGCTGCTGAGATCCAGCTTCTGTATGCCGTCGACAGGGTTCTTCTGGGGAATAGATGGTTGCGCAAAGTCACTGGAATTCAACCCAAATTTCCATATATGGTTGACTCATTTGAGAGAAAGTACTTCCTAAACTTTTGACTTTTATTACATCAATTCAAAATTAGATCAAGTGGATCTAGCAGAGGAATGAAGTAGTCATTTGCTTTGTTAAGCAATACATACAATGGGAGTGGGGAACTACATATGTTTTCATTTGTGGACTAGGTTTTGATGTGTTTGATATTTCCAGAATCCATATAAGCACATGCATATGCCTATTTCTGTAGATTCATTGTAATATCTCCTATTGCAGGAGTGCAGCTTCATTTCTGAGAGCCCAAAATCCATCTCGTTTTATTTCAAACTCAGAATTTGGAGAAGTCGCTGAAGTTCAGAAACCTGGCACTTTAGAGACTGTAAGGAAGGATAATACTCATGATAGACAGGGATGGATGTCGAATTTCCAGTTCCCTTTTGGGGATTGGCTTAGTCATCCTTGGTTGAGGCAGCCAGAAAAGCAGCAGGACCTTTCGAACACAAGGTTTTCACCAGCAACCTTTTATCAGAAAAGATTTTTCGTAAAGATTATCATGACTTAAAAGCATTGTCTTGGTAATGAGTTGATACACTTGCCATTGCAGAGACGCAAATTCTCCCATGCAACGTAGAGGACAAGATGTGCAACAATCTCCGTTCCTCCCCAAGATTACCATGATTGGTATCTCGACTGGAGAGCCAGGGAAGATGAGCAAAGCCACCCTAAAGAAGACAATGGATGATTTGACGAAAGAACTAGAAAAGGTGGACCAGGTAAATCAAGCTGGCTCTACTAGTAACAAATACATGATTGATGAGAGGGATCCACTATTCGTGGCCAATGTTGGTGACTATTATTCTAATGTATCAAAAACTGGCTCAGCTCGATGGGTTCGGGGAGGATCACACTAGAGTCGTGTTATTTATTTACTCTTTATTTTTTCACCTTAGTTTTGTCCAAAAATCAAATTAAAAGCTGTAAATCAATATGATGAGTCATGATACCTACTTGATTAGGCCACATGCTTTAGTTCCACCATGGTTAGGCATATAGCTGAAAGCGGATGAGTCTTGAAGAAGAAGATCCTCTGTCAATGAAAATAGTTTTACTTTTTCACATAATTTCATATTTAGATTTGCATATTGTATTCCTTTTATGCGCTTTATTACTTTTGGGGTGATAGTATGATGGATAAAATCTTTGGATTAGGCACTTGTAGATTCTGATTAAGGCTCTTGAAGATATGCTTAAGCAGCACTGACAAGTGATGAACATCACTATCTGACATTAAGCTCTATGGTTGCTTTGTTGACTTAATCTTTTTTTCCCACTGGGAGATGGACTCTGATGCGACTTTGACCCGACTCCAACTAGGAATTGGAAAATATGACTTTGATTTATGAACCATTCCATATTAGGCAACAGCAAATGCAATATCAATTCTTACCTAAATTAAGTTTTGTTGAAATAAATTTATTATAAAGCAAGTGATTGATCATTTTTTTAAAATGATATTCTGATTGTATCGTAAATATTTTTTACTTGTTATATAATTAATTTAAATTTAATTTGAATTAATATTTTAGTTGGAACGTTCAATAGTCCCATTTTGAATCCGGAACTAAACCTTTCCTATTAGGATCCGGATTTAAACCACCCATATGCCCACCCTGTACTCCTCTTACTTTTCCTTGAGAAGGGGTTTAGGGGTGTGGCAAGAGTCGGGAGACCAACTGTTTAGGTGAACAAAGACAGACACACACACATGATATATATACACAGAGTCACACAGATATAAATTGGTGGGGGCAATAGTATGGAGTATGGATGGGCCCACACCATAAAAAAAAGTGATGGGTAGTGATCCATTTAATATCTTTCTCCAAGTTGATATGGGAATGGGAATGGGGAAAGGTAAAGAAGATTGATTGATGGAAACTAAAGAGGAAAAAGTTGGAAAATGGGGTTTTGTTATTCATTTTTTTGTTTTTAAAAAAGAATTATTTCAATTTGTAAGGTATTATTAGCTACTTCACTTTTTCACTGTCATTTGTCTGCATGTCCTCCTCCCAATCCCACAATCCACATTCACTCTCCTACATGCCTCCCATCTCTCTGAAGTCTGAATCATGCACACACACTCCATTAGGATCTCTATATAAACACAAGATGTTGTGTCCTAAAATATTAGACTGTATGAATCATGTGAATGTGAATTCATTATCCACTGGGCTTAATTATCATTGCTGATAAAATGTAATGGTCATGATTCATACTTAACCCCCACTAATACATAATCCCTCATTTCTAATTTATGAGTCTATGTGTTTATATTTTTTAAGCAATCTATGATTCTTGGACTATCTTCTCATTCATAATGATTTGAGAGTTGGACCTCTAGGAAGACTACTTTGACACTAAGGACAAAACTAGTACAACAGATGAGAAGAGTAGCTACTAGCTAGCTACATTGGAGATGCCACAGTACCCTTACCCAATGTTAAACAAGTTATGTGTAATTTGTGTGTGTCTTAACTCTTAAGACCCCTCTCCTAGGTATTTAAGATATTAAAATGTTAATTAATTTTTTAATAAAATTATCGTGAAGAGGACGTATCATAATTATATTGAATAATTTAAACTTTTATATTGAATAATTTGAAATATTAATTAGAATATCAAGAAATAAATACAAGAAGATTCACATGATTGGATCTCTAATAATAATTAAGTAGTGTATAAGTTATATCATTTTGGAGTTTGAAAAGAATATAGAGGAAGACTAAAAATAGAAAAAAATCATAAATGGGTTTAGAGTGAAGAGCAAAAAGGGATGCAGATTGCAGAACCTAAGACGAATGAGTGATTCCAGGCATTAAATTCCATATCTACCCATCATGGAAAAGATGCCTTCTCACTAAAGTTATTTATGTACGCTTCATATTAGGGCGTGGGCTTAGGATGTCCACTTCCCAACCATCTCCTATGCCTTTATTCTTTCTTCCTTCACATCTATTTATGCTCTTACAAAGACTAGTCTAGAAAACAAAAGAAAAAAGAGTACAAGTCAGCATATAAGCTTTGTTTGCTGTTTCATATTTTTAAGTAATTTTTTTTTTTGGTTTTTCGAGATAGAAAATCAAAGATAAAGATAATGTCGGGAAAATTATATTTTTTGTTCCACAGTTTACATAATTAGCACATTTGAGTCACAGACTAAAAGTTCGTAGTATTTGGGAAAAAAGTACTACAACTTTTTAGCATATGGGACCAAATGTGTTAAGCTTGTAAATTGTGGGACCAAAAGTGGAATATATCTTTTATTCTGTGGGATTGAAAATACAATTTTTTCTATATTGTAAAACATAATAAAGTATGCATTTTGTGGAAATACGAGCAACTTTTTATTGCTGTCACTATAAGAAATATGAAATCTAACCGTAGCTAGTTAAAAATAAATAACTGTTGTAAATAGTCATTGACTACTACCACACAATGGTTGTTGACCGTGGCTTTTATGAATGTAGTTAAAATATTTGTCATAGATCTTCATTTGCTATGCTCATTATCATGACCAGAAATATTTTTCATCATGAATAAACTTTTGCATCGATCTTATTTAAACATAATTAATAATAATTTTTTATCATGATGATAGCCGTTATAAATATAAATAATAATAATTTTTTTTTACTAGTACGTCGAGCAGCTAAAAAATAAAAACAAAGCCTGTCGAGTAAAGCGGTGAAAAGGGTGTAATTGTTTCCAAATCTTGTGGTGTAATTGATTCTCTCCGGACATTATTTTTCATGGTATAAAGTATAGATGAGATCATTGTAAGTGTCTATAGTACTAAGATATATAGATGTAATAATGTATGTAATTTGGTGATTAATCTCAAGGGACAAGCACACACGTACACGTACGTACGTGCTGTTATTTTCCTAAGATTCGAATAAAATTAGGTGTGTATGTATATGTCTGGAATTGGACCAAACTTGACCACACAAACTAGTTCCTAAACATTGAAACCATCCATATATTCCTATTGGCCACTATATATGCATTGTGTGAATGAAAAGATGGGCACCATCCAAACAAAGAGCAAAAAGAATATGTGAGAATGCTAGTGCCTATAGTGAAAGCAATATACATACAACCTTATTGGTTGACCAAAATGACAAGAATGCCCTCCCCCCACCCCACCCCCCACCCCCTTTTGACATTTCCCAAAAGTCAATGGTAAAAGGAGGGTTCATTTTCTCAAAAGAGAGATTCTGAACCATGAAAACCCTAGAAGCCACTACTTGCTCTTTTACCCTTGTATAGGGGTGTGGGGGCAAAAAACCTTTGAATTTTCTTGTGCATGAATGATTAACAAATCTTGCAGCAAAATGATAAAAAGGCAAAAAATATCAACTCCAAGACAGTGCTCCACCCTCTCTCTCTCTCTCTCTCTCGATCCATTTCTTTATATATATGCATACAGTAAAACTCACACACCAAACACACACACATAGTATATTGTTATTTGCTTACAAAAGTCAGCGCCGTCCTCGGGCCCTCCATCTCTGTCTCTCTCGCATCAAGCAAATATGCTCCAACCAGAGAAAGACAGTGGCAATTGATCAGCAATAACACAGAATAGGACGTTTTATTTAATTTGTTTGTGGTTCCGATGGATGATGACTGGGATCTCCATGCGGTGGTGAGAGGCTGCGCCGCCGTGACCACCACCTCCACAGACACTACCACCACCACCACTGCTAACAACCCTTTTCCCAGTTTTTCCTCTACGCCTAATTTCCATGAGGTTCATCAAGACTCATTTGATTTTCCTGGCCTCATAGACGACAGGAACGACCCTTTCCAGGGTTTGCAAGAAATCTACCAAGAATTCTGCCTTGACGCTCCACCTCCCGCCACCTCTTCATCCGGCGTTGATACTGCCACAGTCCCCGTCCCGGCGGTCCAAGTGTTTCAACCCCATCGAGAAATTGCGCAAATACAACCACCACTGCTCCAGATGAATATGCAAACTCAAGAAAGCATACAGTTCAAGAATCCTACACTTGCTTCTCCTTCTCATCACAGCTTTCCAGCAGCAAATCCTCAGCCCATCCGACAGCGAAGAAGGTAATAATTTTTCTCTTTTCTCTTAATTCTTGCAAAGATTCTTCTGAAAAAAGCTGTAATAATATGGCTTAATCATCTTACAGGAAAAACCAGCAGATGAAAATGGTCCGTCAAATGACACAAGAAGAACTCTCCGCTGATTCATGGGCATGGCGAAAATACGGTCAAAAGCCCATAAAAGGATCTCCATATCCAAGGTTGTCTCTTTGCCTTCTTCACATATTTTAATTAATTTTAATAAATGGGAATAGATCCTTCTTACCTAGGAAATCTTCTCATCTTGCCTTGGACTTTGATTATTTTTTTTTAAAAGAAAAAAGCCAAAAACAAAAAAAAAAAGGTGTTCTTGAATGACAAGAGTTTAAAACTTTTCCCTTTATTCTTTATTATTTCAACCAGAAACTACTACCGGTGCAGCACATCTAAAGGCTGCGCCGCCAGGAAACAGGTGGAGCGCAGCCCAAATGATCCGGGGATTTTCGTAGTCTCATACACCGGAGAACACACTCATCCACGGCCAGCTCACCGGAGCTCACTCGCCGGAAGCACACGCAGCAAATTCTCCGCCGCTTCAAAAAGTAATAACATTGAAAGTTATGCGCTTTTGTTTCAAAAGGGTTCCGTCTCTTCTTCTTCAACTGCATCTGGCTCGACTTTCTCACCGTGTAGTCCATTAATGGAAGGTGAAGCTGCAGCGCAGAACGACGACGTGGAGATGGCCGAGGAGGACGACGGAGGCGGAGATGAGGACGATGAGAATGTTATTGTGATCCCAAATGACTTGATGAATGATGACGAAGATATGTTCAAAGGATTTCAAGATTCTGATCACTCGAGTGGTGGCGGGGACTTGTTTTCAAGTGGCTTACTATCATCACCGCCGTGGACGCCCACCAGCTCATCCGCTAAAGCTTCCAACTTCAATGGCGGAGGAGGAAGCTGATCAGTCGCCGGAGAAGATGGGCTTATAACCCTTCCTTCCTATGCAAGAGATGGAACAAAGCATCAAGGAATATCAACCCTCTCCACCAACATTTCTTGATCTTCTTTTTTTAATTTCTTTTGAATAATTTATTATTAGAACTTATATAATTTGTAATATTAGGTATTAATATAAGCCTAGAGTTTATATTTTGGTCTGTACAGATAGAATAATTAAGGGGTGGAAATTGGAATTAACAAGCATTAATTCTCGCACCAATTAATTATTTGCCACCTTCAAA
Organism: Sesamum indicum; assembly: GCF_000512975.1. Taxonomy (NCBI): domain Eukaryota; kingdom Viridiplantae; phylum Streptophyta; class Magnoliopsida; order Lamiales; family Pedaliaceae; genus Sesamum; species Sesamum indicum. The sequence goes on along the minus strand of NC_026148.1, from coordinate 9,612,285 downwards.
ATATAATTATATATATTATTTATTAATTGAAATAATTAATTAAATTTCTTATTTAAAATTAATATCATCAGTAGACTATGATTGCTCCAAATTTGCTCGGCGGTTCACGATTCACGACCATGATTAACGTGGAGTATAATCATATTAATATAGACATTCAAACACGTTCTGATGCGTGTGTAAAAACTAAAATAATAATACTCTTAAATTCTACTTTATTTTTAATAAGATTTAATTCATTATTATATTCTTTATTAATATTAATTAAGCATATTAATTTTTCAATATCAAGAAATATTTAAATACTACTATTAAAAGTAGACGTACGGGATTCTGAATTATGTCCTTTGAATTAAGGAAACTAAGGGGAAGAAAGAATTTGAATCTCAACTCTTTTTGGTAAGTACAAAGAACAAGGAAAAGAAATCTTTCTATTTTCTTTGTCACTGATTTTAATCCTATATATATATATTAATGAATCTCGAATAAAGATAGTGTATATAATTTAATTGTAGGACATGCAATAATCATTTCCTAGACGTCCCAAAATGATATATCTATACTGTCTAATATTAGACAAATAATATTTTTCATATTGCACTAAAATATATATGGTCATGCAATATTAGCGTTGCAAAATATTATAATGCAATAAGCGGCTTAATAAAAATGATCAATTATATAAAATATAATAACATCAATAGTATAATTTATTCTGTGTTGTTTAATATAATTTCAATTAGTAAATTTAAAACGATCAACTGTTATTAAATAAAATAACATAATTATAATTATTTTTATCAATCATCAATATCTACTATGTAGTAGAACACCATAAGCATATAGCGCGTTTCAATGATTTTAGAAATTAAAGATCATGGGGTCTCGATTTTAGACCTTATTGTGTTCGTTGATGTATTTAGTGTCTCAATTGAATAAAATATGGATCTAATTATCAAGTGTTGGTTAATAATTACTTGGATAAGAGGTAATTAAATGTAGAAAAGAAGGTGCGACCCATCAATTATATGGAGATTGTTTTAACATTTATTGTAAGATGATCCTTTACCACACTGTTGAAATATTCTCCATCTTCATCCAATATATATTGGTTGACTTGAATTTTAAAATTAAAAAAAAAAAGAAAAAAGAGTTTTGATTCGATTACATAAAAAATATAACACAATAACCATTGTGAATGTAGAAAACTCATAAAGAATTGATGACAAGCAATGAATTTCTTGCTAAAACTTTTAAAGTAAAACTAGCGCTTGTGGTATGCTGTTTTTGGATGTATATAATAATTAATTTTTTCATATTTTAAAGTATATTATATATAAGAATAAAATATATAAATCAATATATTATATTAAAAAATAATAATTTATCAGTTAATATAAAATTTATAAAGTTTAATAAGTTAGGTATTTTGTAGTTGAATGATATTTCTTACTTCGCAAAAAATTGGTACCAAGATATCATTAACCATCATCTGCGAGTATGATTTTTTATTTTTTTTAATGGTAGTGTAGATACAGAAATTATATATGAACACCATAATTTTTACAATTAATCTAAAACACGCTTTTTATTTTTCTTAATTGATAATTTCAAACCTATTAATCTATTATAATATTCTTCCAATATTCTTCAAAACATATTGCTTTTTACAATTAAATTTTATAAATTTTGATTGTAATATATATATATATGTCTAATTCCACATCAAATTGAAAAGGAAAATAATTGGTAAGAAGCCTAACACAGAAATGGGTGACAGCTGCGGATTCTGAGAATTAGGACCGGCCAGCAACTCCGACTGAGTGGCGGCACCTCACGATTTTAACCAACGACGAAGATTTTAACTCAAATTGAATATAATTTAAACTTAAATCATATTATATAATAAATATAATATATTTATTATATAATAAATGTATAATTTAAATAAAATTATCAATTATAAAAAAAATATATTATACTAATTTTATAATTAATTTAATTCAATCAAATTTAATTTGTACACCACAACAGGTCCGGGTGAGTGGGGGCATCACACGGTTTTCACGAAGGAGACAGCATTTACCCACTCAAATCCTAAGTTCCCTTTTTGTCCCTTCATAATATTCTAATCCCACTACCCCCTTTTCACTTGAATTTTTATATTTTATTCCAAAAAGAGGAGGAGTGAGGGCTGCTGGTCAAACCTATTTTATTTATTTTTCCCAACTTTTGGCTAATCCCACTACCCCCTTTTCACTTGAATTTTTATATTTTATTCCAAAAAGAGGAGGAGTGAGGGCTGCTGGTCAAACCTATTTTATTTATTTTTCCCCACTTTTGGAGGATAAACTGTACTACTCTCTTCTCCTATCTTATTCACCTTGTTTTTTATTGTAAAATTTAAATTTAAATATAATATATTTATCGTATAATTAATGTAACTTTAAAAAAATTAAATTTTCCTTTCCGATCCCATTATTTGCTTGTATTTCTTTATCTACATATAAACCATCAAATGTTGGTCAATAACTGTATCTCAATTTTGAATAATTGTTGTTGATGATTATGTCGTGATGATTGAAATATTCTTGAATATAAGTTGGTAGCTATTTTGAATTTTAATATGATCAACATTCTTACTTTTCTAGTTATAAAATGGAAAATCTCTTGACGTACTCCAGTTGAGCTTCTTCAGTTTGCTACAATCTGAAAATATTACTGAAAATCATAATAAATAAAAAAAATCATTTCATTTTTGTGTATTATTTTCTTATAGTTTCAACGTTAGATAAAACAATAGTGCTAATCATTTTCTGAACGCTGGATGTGCTGATTCAAGTATAATATTCATATTGCAGATTAAATTTTTATTTTTAAATCCCGTTGTATTTTTATTTTTGGTAAATTATAACTATCTCTTTTGAAATTTGAAATAATTATGAATACCCCATAATTGTTTGAAAAATTAAAAATATCCTTCTTAAGTTGAAAGTAATTATGAGTATTTAGATGATAAGGTCAAAATTACTACTTAAAAAAAATATTTAAAAAAATATGAGAGTGGGTAATTAAGTAAAAAATCTATTAAGAGCATTTGATCATAGAAATATTTTATAAAATTGTAAAAAGTATATAAAATTATAATTCAAAAAAATATTTTGGACATTTCACCATAAAAATTAGATGAAAATTTAAAAAAATGGGCTCGTCGTTACGAAAACACTAAAATTAAAGAGGTATTTTTAATTTTTTAAGCAGTAAAAAATATATTTATAATTATGATAAATTAAAAAAAAATGATTGTAATTTACGCTTTCATTTTCGAAAAAAGTTTGCATGTGAGAGGGCCGTTAATGGATATGGGAATATTTCTAATTTTGAATATGGGTTTCTATGGGGTCCAAATTCATTTATGGCCCATTTTGGGTAATGGGCTTACCTCATAATATACTGCCCAACTGAGGCGAATCCCACTGAAACAATACGTTCCGCCCGTTTTCTGTTGTGAGAGAATACTTCTTGCATTATCTGACCTGAACTGAATCAGCTTCGAGTGAGAGAAAGGCGCCGGAAAAATGTTTCTACGGAGGTTAGCGCGGCCGATGATGATGATGGCGAAAGTGAAGGAGACGACGGGGATTGTAGGACTCGACGTCGTACCCAATGCCCGAGAAGTGCTGATCGGACTTTACACCAAAACCCTAGACGAGATCAAGGCGGTGCCGCAGGACGAGGGGTACCGCAAAGCCGTCGAGAGCTTCACGCGTCATCGACTGAAGGTGTGTCAGGAGGAGGAGGACTGGGAGGCGATTGAGAAGAAACTCGGATGTGGACAGGTCGAAGAGTTGATTGAGGAAGCTCAGGATGAACTGAAGCTCATTGGTCACATGATCGGTGCGTTTGGATGTGTTTCATTTTTTTGCATCAAATGATGTTAAGCAGTTCTTATCTGCATCAAACTAGTTATAGCATTGACAGAAAGTACGTCCATTTACTGTTTCTGGTGATTTTTCTTTTTCCAAATTTCATACATGGAAAGTTCCTAAAAGAAATGTTCATACCTGGGAGAAATTGGTCCTAGATATCGCATATAGTAACAGAATAAGGAAATTATAGGGACTTGCAAAATAATTGGAAACATTTTCCCTTAAAACAAATGATTGAAAATGCTTCTCTAGATGATTAGAACAGAGGAGGGAAAGGAGGGAAGATTAGGACAAAGACATATGAACGTAAGTCTGGATTATATTAGTAAGGGTTCTGGGTGATTTAACGACCTTGATTTGCACAATGGTGCACTGAGATTTAGATAAATGGTTTTACCAGTTAGCTCATGGGACAGTGTTACAAACATGGGTCTCTCTCTCTCTCTCTCTCTCATTTCAGCTACCAAGGTTTGGACAGCAGTAACTTCACTTGGCGACTTATGTTTTGGAGAAAGTATTATATGTGAAACATGTTTCAGTAATTTAGTGCTCTACGTGATGTCGGGCCAAAATTCAAGAGTTGTTAAACTTATTTACTTGAATAGAATGTCTTCAGTTGTTTTTAGTTATAGGCATGCTGGATCTGGTCTTTTGAGTCCCTAGACTACAAAACTATGCCAATTTACATTTTGGGGAGCTGTTTCTCTGAGTAAACCTTTAGTTGTTTGCAGTTTAGTTGCTTGCCACTTGTTGGTTTTGGCTTCCTTGTTGCCATGGTTGGTGTTACATTGCACCTTGGAATGAATTTGACTCTTTGGTTCCTAACTTAGGGATATAAACTTTTATGCACATCTTTTTTTGCAATTCTTTGCTAACATATATGTTTTCTTCTCTCGACATTGTTAAACCACCCAAAAAGGAAAAGGATAATAGGAGCTCGGGGCACCAATCTGAAATATCATGAAGCACGAAACCTGATATTCATGTATGTCATACTTGTTATTGACCTTAAACAGTCACGGCTCCATCAAAGAAGTCTACCATTCTTGTTATGGTCTTCCTGGACCTGCTTATTATGAACTGATTTGATTATATTGCTTTTCAAATTTTCATGGCGCAAATGCATTCTCATGAACTGGCTGCAGAGTGGAAACCATGGGGTATACCTGATGACTATGAATGTGAAGTTATCGAGAATGATGCTCCAGTACCTAAACATATCCCCTTGCATCGACCTGGTCCTCTTCCTGAAGAGTTCTATACGACGCTGGAGGCTGTTGAGACAGGCACTTTGAAGCAAATTATTTCAGCCTCAGAAAAGGTCAATCCTGCCATTACATCCAGTGAATCACAGGCCAAGTAGTTTGCTTTCTTTGATCACATTTTGATCATGGTAACCAAAAAATCCAGTTTTTCGTTAATAATGTCCATACTAAGGTTCTCTAACAGGGTTGAATAAACCAGCTCATATTTCGACTTGCGGGACGTGCCAAAGCTATAGTGCATATTTATGAGCCTTTTGAAATGGTTCACTCCAGCGGTTCTCGAGTTTGTTTGCAATTTGTCCATAAGTAAAGTGAATTGACGACTCCTTGATTGGGAATCAGTATTGCAATTTATTCATAAGATCTGAATAATCTCTTTCAAGATATTGTAAATTATAAGTTGCAATAACATCTCATTATTAATATCGGAATCGGATACGATCTTGTTTTATTCTGATACTTTACTTTGCGGCTTTATCTTCAACTTAGATGTAATATTTTAGAATTAAACTACCTTACTGTTTGTAATATATTTAATTTTAATGGGAAAAAAAGTATATATTATGCTACTACATTATTTTATTATTAACGTCACTTTGGTACTCAAATAATTATAAATTGTTTGATTGATAAGTTTTATTATTATTATCATTTTGGTACAGATTTGATGTTATTTATTTATTTTTTTCAGTAGTTATCATTTAAAATTTCAGAAAAAATTGCCTAAGTATCAATCAAATATTATTTTATCTTTATTTTACTCAATCAATCGATTACTAAATAACGAATTATCTTATAAATATTCATAAATAAAGTTTGTAAAAAAAATATTATGTTTAATAATTAAATATAAAATTTGAAAGTTAAATGGTTCAAATAAAGAGAAAATATATTTATTGAAATTTATGTGATTTTTTTTATACTAACCGTTAGAACACGTTTTTCTTACGTGTATATAATAAATAATTTTTTATGTTTTTAAAAATATTATAAATAAGAGTAAAGTATATAAATTAGTACATTACATTGATTCAGAAAAGAAAAAAAATAATAATTTACCAGTTAATGTAAATTTTGAAAAGTTGAATATATTAGTTATTTTATTATAAATATGTATTTTTAACTTTACAAAAAATTGATACAATGGTGCTATTTAACCACCATTTGTGAGTGTAGAGGGCTTTTGATTTTATATTAATATAGATAATTTCATTAAAGTATATAACAGGTAGAATAATTATTATATAAAAATATATAAATTGGATGTTAAAGTAATATTAATTGTGAAATCGAATATAATAGCGTCATTTGTAATGATTTGAGTAATAAAATAACATTAACGACGACGAAACTCGATTGTGAAAAGGAATCTTACTCAAACAACTTATCATTCTTCTAATTACCCAAACAAGAGTAGCTAGTCATTGTTCAAATTGAATTTCCAAAAGCATATCAAACAAAAAGTCAAAACAGATCCAAGCATTAAACTTCAATATTTGCAAGATTTATAGCTGTATTGTGATCCTAATAATTATTTATTAATTATTCTATTAATATATTTGAGTGCGTTTTCCAGGATGCTACGGCTTAATTTCCACAAATTATTATTATGTGAAATAAAATATAATCAGAATCCTGCAAGTCGTCTTTTCCTATTCCAACCTTCCATCTCTAATCAATCCAATGTCTCTAGAGAGTTCTAATCCACCATTACATTAACAGACGCAATCGTAGCCTTAATTGAGATTGCGAACACGGAGATACCTTGCTTTTTTCAATCCATCAATGGCGTCGTCGGATCTGGAAAAGAAGGCGAAGGAGGCGTTCATCGATGACCACTTTGAGCTAGCAGTTGACCTATACTCTCAAGCCATTGCCTTAAGCCCTAGCAACGCGGAGCTCTTTGCTGATCGTGCTCAGGCCAATATTAAGCTCCAAAACTTTACTGGTAAAGGAAAATTTCAATCTTGCTGACTCTATGTTTTTTCATGTACGGCGGTTTTGGAGAATTCCGTGAGTTTAAGAGAGTTGAGTTTTTGTTTGCGTTTGTTATTTTGCACATAAGCTGGATTTCTACCCTTTTTATTTTTTGAGGCAGTTGTGGCTTTGTCTGGTCTGCTTTTGGTATTAAAGCTAATTAGGAACTAAGAACATTTTGGTGCTGATTTGAATTGATTTGTTTTCAATTCTAGTTCCAGAAATCTAATATATGGATCTGGATCAATTTATAAATGTGAAATTCCTACATCAACTAGAAATCTTTCTAATGTTAAACGCCTTGGTGTTGTTTGCTGAGTTTATTATTCTTCTTTAAAGATATTTTTGGCAATTGCATTGCTCAAAAGAAGTAAATCTGCGTGTAAGTTTGTTATTTATTGGAGTTTACTATGTGTTTGGATCTGTGAGTTTTTGGCTATAAATATTTTTTATTGCAATTCCAAGGCTTTTAACTTCTTAATCACAAGTGCTGGTGTTATGGCTCCGATGAGGCGTGATTTCATTCGAGAGTTTTTTTTGTGCTTGTACAAGATTTTGGTTCTGGTATCCTGATGTTTCATGAAGCTAGTTTTGAGGTTGTTAATGACCTTTCATGTCTGATGACAGAGGCTGTTGCTGATGCAAATAAAGCAATTGAGTTGGACCCTTCAATGGCCAAGGCGTATCTGCGCAAAGGGCAAGTTCTTTAAATGATTTTGCTATTGAAGAACTTTTGTGGTGTTTTCAGTTCTGTCATTAGTTCACACATCACACTGAGCTCTTGTCTGCTAAAAAGAAGCATCTCCTGTTCGACGTACTTATCTAAAATCTATTTGCAATTATTGACGAATTTGGTGATTACAATATACCATTCTGAAGTTTCCAGAGAAGAGTTTATGCTTTCCTAGTCTTCTGCTGGGATAATGGGTTGGTTTAAAGTCAATTCAACTACAAATCACTAAATGCTACCCCACACTGACTTACAAAACTCTTGATTCTGTTCTTCCTCAATATATATTAATAGAACTTGAGAATTGTTGTGCTTGCTGTTGGACTATCATGACTCTTTGCTTATAAATGAGAAAAAAGGAGTTTAAATTAGATTGAGTGTGAATGTGGATTTTATTTTCTTAATACAGAATGGCCTGTTTCAAGCTCGAAGAATATCAGACTGCTAAGGTGGCCCTGGAAACTGGTGCTTCTCTAGCACCTGGAGATTCCAGGTTTACCAACTTGATCAAAGAATGTGATGAGCGCATAGCAGGTAATTTGATTTCCTCCCGTGTTTAGGATGTCTTTTCAATGTGATTTAAGTTAAAGTTTTATGATATTGTTCTTGTTTCATCCTATGATCTTAGATTTGCTTCAGATGGACTTAAACTAAAATTTCTCTTTTGCTAGCTTCTTGCTCAAAAAGGATCATTATTTTATTGGGGCGGTGTTCTTCAACTAGATTTTTATTTATTCTATGTAACTGAAGTACTGAACTTTAAGGTTATGTGTCAATTTGGGCTTGTTTCATAATAAAACATGTAGGTGTTGGTACAAGGTGTTTCTATCTTTGCTGGTTTAGGATGCTGAGTTTTGGTAAAGCGCCTGGACATTTCTTGTGAAATGAACCTTGATAGACTGTTTTGTAAGATTACCCAAATTGTTTTTTTAGTCATGGCTGTGTCCATTTGATTTAGGGTTATATACGATGAGTATAGAATAGGATACTGAGTATTGGCAGATCTCTAGGGGCACATCTTGTAAAGATGTCACATTGCATTGGTAGATTCTGTAGCTGGCCTGTTCCTCTTTGTAATTTTCACTCTACTTGTACGCCTCTGTTTCATAGCCATAAGTTATATTTTTACCTGTAATTCTTCTCATACATAACCCTATCTGCTTGTAATAAAGTTGATCGGGGTGAGTAGAAGTGTAGGCAACAAAGTCGGTTTTTCAGTGCATTTACCTGGGGTGCGGTTATTCATTTACTTATTTTTGCCTCTTTTAGAGGAAGCTGCTGAGCTGCCTAAGCAATCGGTTGATAAAGCTCGAACAAATGGGATAACTCAAAATAATATGCCGCCAGTTGTTGGCTTGTCTAGTCAAGGAACTAGTACAACACTGTCGTCTACAAGACCCAGATACAGGTAATAAGTGTTACACATTTGGTTTGGGCTATAACTTAAAAGCTCCAGTGCACAATAAAGATTTTCTCATCATAATTGGAAATACTTTATTCTCCTGATGGTTTGTCGTCCTTGAGTTCGGTGTGCCAGAGCCATTGTTCCAAGTTCAATTCCTTGGTTTATTGATATACACTGCAGGCATGAATTTTACCAGAAACCAGAGGAAGTGGTGGTAACAATATTTGCAAAGGGCATACCGGCAAATAGCGTTGTGGTTGACTTCGGTGAACAGATAGTAAGTGGCGCACGATCCTTTAGTACTGCTATCCTGTTTCTTCATTTTGATTTTTTCTTAAATGCTTTAGCCGTGATTGCCACTCCCTCTTATCCTTGATTTGGTGTCCAGCTTAGTGTTACCATCGAGTTGCCTGGTGAAGAAGCATATCATTTTCAACCTCGCTTATTTGGAAAGGTGATGTATAAAATGCAGCGCTTGGACTGAGATAGTTTCTTACATGATATTTTGTTTGTTAGGGTTGAATCATGGAATCCTGCTGGGGCTTTAGTTTGATAATTTCAAAACTTTCCCATTTTGGGGTGGTATCAATGAGTTTTTATTCACGTCTTTACATTGTATTATTGATTGGTAGAAGTTGGCATGAACCCTTTGATGATTCTTGCACCCCCATCTTTTGGCTCTTGACATCATACTAGAAGCAGCAACTGTATATGCCCCCCTTACTCATGTCTTTTATGTGCATGTTCTTTGACAAACAGATAATTCCTGAAAAATGTAGATATGACGTCATGTCAACAAAAATTGAAATCCGACTTGCAAAAGCAGACACTGTTCATTGGACATCCCTTGAATTTGTTAGGGACGTTGCAGTTCTACAGAAACCGAATGTATCATCAGGTAGATTTATTTCTGGAAATGTAAAGTCCCACAACCAGGTCATTTCTTCTTACCTATTCAGCTATTCTGCACAACTTCTATTTAAGCTTTACCTTCTGGTTCGACAGGAATTCAAAAACCTACTTATCCCTCCTCCAAACCAAAGAGAGTAGATTGGGATAAGTTGGAAGCAGAAGTAAAAAAGGAGGTGTGTGGGTTTGTATTAATATTTGCCATCTCTTCTCTCTTGAATACATCTGATGGTCGGACTTTTTAATAGCCTATTTAACTTACTGGCTCTAAACATATCAGGAGAAGGAAGAGAAACTAGATGGTGATGCAGCTTTGAACAAATTTTTCAGAGACATTTACCGAGATGCCGATGAAGATACAAGAAGAGCCATGAGCAAATCTTTTGTAAGAACATCCTTATCTTTCCCGAACATCTTCTTTTTTTGGATAATTTTTCAAAGGGGGTGTTCTTCGTGCACAATCAGCTATCCCTGAAACTAAAAAATGGAACTTGATAATATGCTTAAGTTGTTTGTAATCCAAGGCTGCTGCTAATGGCATTTTATATCTGGTGCTAATCAAAAGGTTGAGTCAAACGGGACAGTGCTATCAACAAATTGGAAGGAAGTGGGTTCAAAGAAGGTCGAAGGAAGCCCCCCTGACGGCATGGAGATGAAGAAATGGGAGTACTGAAGTCTTTGATCAATTTCGCAAGTTTTGTGACCTGAAATCACTTTTGATCTGAGTTGGATTTGTTGTGATTTAACTTGTTCATATTTATCTCTTTTGCCTAGTACAAACTATTGCGCAAAGTGTATTTCCTAGAGATGTAAGTTAAATCATTGTGTTTGCATGTTTTGTACACAGATTTCGGTATTTATACGGTGATCACCCTTGCTGAATACGTTATTATGATGCGAAAGTAGTTCACTAGTTGCTAGGTAATTTGTTCTCTCTCTCGTCGACATAAGATATCTTCGCATTTAACTGATTATGTTATTTGATGATACAATGGTTTTGTTTTTCTTAGAAATATTGAATTATTTCACATTATTGACTTGGAGGTTTACTGCTATGCCCTTCTTACTGAAATAGCATACTAACGTATAGGGAGAAAATGAATTCGTCTATCGTGGGTAGAGTAGGAAACTAAACCCACGTGAAACTTGGTCGAAAACAGTAGATTATGTCCCTCAACCCCAAACAGTAGCCACTATTTTGGAGTAGTACTCCAAGGGCATCCCTTCCCACAGCCCACGCAGCCAATTTTTTGCATAACCACCATTCCCTTTAGAAACCCATCCCCAAAGCACATTTACTGATAAGATCAACAATCTGAAATGAGGCCTTATAAAGATCCAAGCGATTTCGGGAGAGCGCTGCGCACCACACATTTGTTACGCATATCCGAGCGCCTGGGTACCACACATTTATTACGCATATTGATAAGGGCCCCTTTCCAGCTTTCCACAATAAACTAATAATTGGACTCGCAATACTAAAAATTTTAACAGTATTATAATTATTTTCGTTTTGATTAAATTTAATTATAATAAGAATATTTTCAAACCACGTACTTCTTTTACTGTTTTCATTTATGCCAATGACGATTGATTGTTTCCTCATGAGACGTGTCGTAATTAAGTTTTAGCCTTTGGTAATGCCTTGGATTTGGAGTGGTTAATTCTTTAGCTCATCGTAATCGGATGGTGATGGCGGCCCACCACTGACAGAGATGCTTTTTTGTACCATTAACAAATTATATTTATTTCACTTTACATTCCAGCACCCCAATAGTCAATCACTTTCCTTGCATTATCTGACTTGTCAAAGTATCATTTCAGATCTTGACAACTTCTTAATTCGAATTCGACTTTAATTTAAATTAATTATATAATAAATATAAAAAATCATTATATTTATATTTTTTTATCTATTATTTTTTTATATAAATTATTCATGTCTTTTATAAAATTATAGAAATCACCTCTTACCGTCTTTAAAACTCGAAAATGTTTCTATTGACTAAATCAATCTTTAAAATAATTTTTTTAAAATAGAAATGTCTTTAGGAGTATTTTTGGATATTAAAATAATATTTATAAAAATAAGTAATATGATTGTATGGCCGAAAATCTTTAGAAATTACCAATTTTTAATATAAATTTATTGTATTTGATTAACTTTTTTTATTGAATTTAAAGATATATATATATATATATATATATAACTAAGGTAAAGATTGTACTCACATGTCAATAATAATAAGGAACCGGGTAGAATTTTTGCTTCTTAAAAGAAAATAAAGAATCAATAAAAACAACGCTCCGAAAAATACCAATGACATACAAAATGTGAACAAACCTGAATTTTCCAATAAATCATTATACTTGCTTAAATTATTTCACTATAAACAGCAAACCTTGCAAGAAAACCCCGCAAGAACAGTTAGCCATGGAAACTATAGTTCTATATCCTTCCCCTGGAATGGGCCATCTGGTTTCCATGGTGGAGCTAGGTAAATTCATCCTTCACCACCACCCTTCCCTCTCCATCACTATTCTCACGGCGCCGCCCTCTTTCAACACCGGCTCCACCGCCACCTACATCCGCCACATCTCCGCCACCGTCCCTTCCATCACTTTCTACCACCTACCCCCCATCTCCCTCGACCTTGAGCCCTTTCCTTCTATGGAAGCAGTCATTTTCGAAGTCCTCAACCAGAGCAACCCCCATGTCCGCCGCGCACTGGAAACCATTTCCCTCTCAGCCACCGTCTCCGCCTTCGTCATCGACTTCTTTTGCACCTGTGCTTTGCCTATTTCCGCCGAACTCAATATCCCTACCTACTACTTCTTCACTTCCGGTGCTTGCATTCTCGCGTTTTTCCTCTATTTTCCCACAATTCACAACACTTGCACCAAAAGTTTCAGAGATATGAACGAGCTTTTGCATGTTCCGGGGATTCCCCCAATCCCATCTTCTGATATGATTAAGCCGTTGCTCGATCGAGACTCCACGGATTATGAAAACTTCCTAAATTTTGCCCAAAACATCCCAAATTCAGCGGGAATCATTGTGAACACATTTGAAAGCCTCGAAACGAGACCTCTTAATGCCATACGAGAAGGCAAATGCAACCCTGGTGGCCATACGCCGCCGGTTTTCTCCGTCGGACCACTCTTGGCTACCGAAGGTCGTCAGGGTGGCGGCAGCGGCATCAATGATTGTCTGAGTTGGCTGGACAAACAACCAAGTAAAAGCGTTGTCTACTTATGTTTCGGCAGTTTGGGTTTGTTCTCAGCTGCGCAGTTGAAGGAAATAGCAGTGGGGTTAGAAAGAAGTGGGCAGAGGTTTCTATGGGTTGTGCGGTCGCCTCCTTCCGATGACAAGAGTACACGGTATTTACCGCCACCGGAACCGGACTTGGACACTCTTCTCCCGGCCGGGTTCCTGGATCGGACGAAGGACCGCGGACTCGTCCTGAAGTCATGGGCCCCACAGGTGGCGGTGCTGAACCACGAATCAGTAGGCGGGTTCGTAACGCACTGCGGCTGGAACTCGGTGCTGGAAGGGGTGTGTGCCGCTGTGCCAATGGTGGCGTGGCCACTGTACGCGGAGCAGAAGATGAACAGGGTGGTGCTGGTGGAGGATATGAAGGTGGCCTTGAGGATGGAGGTGGCGGAGGACGAATTCGTAGAAGCGGAGGAGGTGGAGCGGAGGGTGAGAGAGCTGATGGAATCGGAGAAAGGGAGGGAAATACGGAAGGTGGTTGAAGAAATGAGCGTGGAGGGTAAGGGTGCAATGATGGAAGGAGGTTCCTCCATTGCAGCACTTGCGAAGCTGCTCCAGTCCTGGAAATGTGTTTAATTACTGTTCAGAATTTCTTTATTATGAATATTATTTCTCTTTTATTTTAGTTAATAAATTTTATGTTAAAAAAAATTATAACTACCCTCTCTCTATATATATTAAATGAAAAAGAGATAAAATAAAGTTTGATATAGAAATCAATGGAGTCCAAGTTAATTACTTGCCATAGTATGGGAGCAAGTCCCATAAATTAAATTTATTTTTAATTTAATCTTATTTATTATGATTTTATCATAGTGAATTTAATAAATTATAATTTTTTTAATTGTATATCCTCACGTGATTTTTTTATCCATAATTAATGAAAAAGTCACGAAGCCGTTAGTTCAATATGTGTTTTGTCTTTTTATTAGATGAAATTTAATTTAAATTTAAAACTAAAAACTATAGGTCGAGTGTACATGAGAAACACGTGGATTAATGTTATTATATATTTTTTATTATAAATAATATGTAAATGTTGAATATAAGTTGATGACATTGCATACGAGTGGTTTATATATAGCACAAAATCTTTTGCAATTATCTTTAGTTAGATATACTAGTTATATATGGCACATTCAATATATGTATACAAAAAAGTTAAAATAATTAAGTTTGTATTATTAAATTCTAAAAAATTATATTATTAAAATTGTATTAATTTAAAAAAAATAATTAAATATACAGATGTAATAATATATATTTTTTTGTACATTTTAAAAAAATACATACAATTAAGTATAATTTATTATATTTTTTATAATAGACACTATTACATTTGTATATTTAATTGTAATTTTTTAAATTAATGTAATTTTAATATTATAATATTTTAGACTTTAATATATTATTAAAAATTAATTTATAAAACATAAAAAAACCAAGTCGTGGTTTCTCAGTTTTTAACACGACTCATTAGATTAATATTATATTAGTTAAATAAATATATTAATTTATTTTTTATTAATAAAAAAATAATTAATCCGTGGAAAGTGATGAAAGGGGCGGGGGCGGGAAAATAGGAAAGCAGGGCAGAAGGCTGTTTGATTCTTCGGATGTTGGAATATTGTAAAGTGAGCTACACATCTTTTTTTTTTTTCTTTTCTTAAATAATTGTTTTTTATTATGTCAACCCCAATCAAATCATGTCTCTGTGACCAAATATTTGAGTTTAATTTTAAAATATTATTTTGTCATTTAATGTATTTTAAATTAATTCATGTGATAGGTGATTTTACTATATATTTTTAAGTACAATTTGATTCATGGGGCGTAAACTTTGAAAAATATAATCATCTTTAACTTAAAATATTTATAATTAATTAAGTATAAACATAATTTGATTTGCAAAGCATACCTACTACTTAGCCATCTCTTGGAAATGTTTTACAGCAAATATATGTTTCTGATTGCAATGAATATTTTTTAATTACTAATTAGTTTTTTAGATTATATAATATTATAATTTTTTATATTTAAAAATATATTAGATGTTTTAAGTAATTTTTAACTACTAATAAATTCAAATATTTCCATACACATACAAAAAAACGTGCATTATGTTTGGTTTTGTTTTTAACTTGTTTTTGGGTATTTTGTAGAGATAGAGAGAGAAAAACAAAGATAAATAAAAATAAGTTAGAGATAGTGTGTATGTTTGGATTTGTTTTTGGAGATAATATAAAATAAGTATGGTATGTTTGATGTTGGGTAGTGGGGAGACAAAAAGTACTGTTCATTGTCAAATCATGTCTCTTTTATATATATTTATATATATATATGTATAAAAATGTATATAATTTATTTAGTTGTGAATGGATTAAAATAAATATTATTTTCTAATTATATATGTATGGAAATGTAAAAAAATAAGTTATGTAGATACACTTTTATAAATAATTAAATGCACTCTAGTAATGGATTAACAGTATTTTTTGTTAGACGTTCTGTTCGAGGTGATAAATTTAAATATATTATTCAAATAATGTAATATATGAATTAACCGCATAGAATTTTTATATTATTTTGTATTTTTAAAATTTTTTTAATTATTCCAATGATGTAGAAAATATTACATACAAAATATTAAGTGGTTAAAATAAAATGTATTTGTATTTAAAAATCAAATACAAACCTCACCAAAGAAAATATTATACATCTAACATGTATATCAACCCTCTAATGCATCCTTCAATTTTTTATAATTTGAAGATCCACATAATCCAGTATTAACTAAATATAATTTATAACTACAGATTGCAATGGTTTGAAAAATATATTTTGGATTAATACGGCGTATTGTCCAATTAAACTATGACAATGAAACCCTTAAGTCATTGAATGATAAATAACGCACACAATCATGTTCCCGTTAACATTATAATTAATGTATGACAACAAGTGACTGGCTCACATGTTACTTCTCAAAACCTTCCTCATCCTTGTTCCAATGTTTCTTAATATATTGCTTCAGCAAAACTGCTGCTAACTTAATGCATGTTAATCTCACAAGCGAATCACTAAAAGGAATTGGACCAAAATCAAACACATAAAGTCCATTGAATGCAGAAAAAATAAATAAAATTTTGCTAAATACAGCATGAAGGATATATGCCGTAATCCAAATGGAAATTCACGGTTTGCAGCAACTCCAGCTAGAGCAACACCATAACCTTTCATGAATTAAGAAGAAAAAGACAAATTCAATTCCATAGCTAAGGTGTAATTTAGGAGGAAAAAGAAAACAAAAACAAGAATCGGCTAATCGGTTTCAATATAAGTAGTATAACTCAAGTCAGTTCTGAATGATAATGCAATCACATAGCTAAACACAATACTAAAAGATCAAAGCTGTACTTATAAAAAATTATGCAGATATCAATGAATCAACAATTGCATCGTAACATAGGTTGATCAGTAAGAAAAGTTTTCATCTTTATTTTAAAATGGCAATGTGGCACAAAATCGAAAAAACGAAATTAATTAATACAACCAACATCATAACCAAAAGAAAATCTTCAACCACATCACAAAAAAAATTCAGTACGAAATACATACTTTACCTATCAGACTTTAAATGTCCTACAAATTGCCCTACACGCATAAACTCAAGTTCAATTCCTCAAATTAAAGAGAAGAAGCATTCAATCGATCAAGTGACAAAATTCCATCCAAAAAAAAATTCACTTCTTAAAACAATTGCCTCAGTCACCTGGTGGAAGAGATGCTTGCTGGAGGGAAGTCTCCGCAAAGGTTCGAACTTAATGGTTGGGATCGAGTTAGGCGTTCAAGCAATTGATCAGCCATTGTTGATCTTGATCCATTCCCAGTATAATCATCCAGATAATACACCAAATTGTGTGTGTCCGTGTGCGGGAGGTGGGAGGAAAATGCGGGAGTTGATAAAAACTGAAATCCAATCGAATCAAAATACTCGCCATGTTGAGAGAGTCGAACAGTATAGAATTAAACCCTTGGGTCATGGAATTGTTTTAGATCTGAAGAAGAATTTGGGAAGAAGATGAACAGAGGTGAATGCAGTAGGCGATTTTTGCAAGATGAGGAAAGAGAAAATCTACATTGTAACTTTTGTCCCCCACTACTATTACAAAAATACCTAAAAATAAGATAAAAACAGGTAAAACACTCAAGGCCAAAAATTACATTGATTTTGGGCCATCTCTGAGATGGCCCAAAAACAAAGCCAAACATGGTGATTAAGTTAGAAATAGCAATAATTTTAATAATATCTGTCAGTCCCACAATTGCGTCGTTTGTCATTACTGTCTAGGTGTTCTTCTTTTCTGGACTACAGGTTTTATTAATTCTTAGCAATTATTAAATTCAAAACTTTACATACAAATAAAAGAATGTATAAGAACAATTACTAACTTATTGCAGGTCAAATAATTTTTTTTTATTATATCATCCTTATAACGGTGAAAATATACCTCCTCACATGCATTAACGCCGAAGATGTATGAGGGCAATTTGATCAATAAAAAGATTTATCTAACTTGCAATAAATCAGTAATAAGTTAATTAGGGGGAGATATATATAGATTTTTTTTAATTTTTTATTAATATAAGCAAATATGAATATTATTTCTCTTTTATTTTAGTTAATAAATTTTATGTTAAAAAAAATTATAACTACCCTCTCTCTATATATATTAAATGAAAAAGAGATAAAATAAAGTTTGATATAGAAATCAATGGAGTCCAAGTTAATTACTTGCCATAGTATGGGAGCAAGTCCCATAAATTAAATTTATTTTTAATTTAATCTTATTTATTATGATTTTATCATAGTGAATTTAATAAATTATAATTTTTTTAATTGTATATCCTCACGTGATTTTTTTATCCATAATTAATGAAAAAGTCACGAAGCCGTTAGTTCAATATGTGTTTTGTCTTTTGATCAGATGAAATTTAATTTAAATTTATAACTAAAAACTATAGGTCCAGTGTACATGAGAAACACGTGGATTAATGTTATTATATATTTTTTATTATAAATAATATGTAAATGTTGAATATAACTTGATGACATTGCATACGAGTGGCTTATATATACTCAAGAAATCTTTTACAATAATTTTTAATTAAATATACTAGTTGTATGTGGCACATTCAATATATATTGAATGTATTCAAAAAATTTAAAATAATTAAACATCGTTTATTAATTTTTATGTTATAAAAAAATAATAATATGAAAATGATATGATTGAAAAAATAATAACTTTGAAAGAAAATATTTAGAGTAGGAAAAAAATATATTATAAATAACTATTTACAAAAAATAGATTTGAAAACTTGTAGATAGTGAGGGAAAGTGGAAGTTAGTGGGTGCAAAAAAAGAAAAAAAAAAATAGCATACCAAATATAAGGGAGACACTAAAGAGGTGTTCTCCCTTATTATATAGTACTAGTTGGATGTGACACATTCGATGTATGCATACTGGTTAGAAAATCCTAATTGTGGTATATGTTGATTTTCTATGTTCAACGATTTTATCTTGTAGTACTTATCTTTTTTCTGCTTGTAAAGATATATAGTAATTGGATTTATTTTGTATATTAATGGCTAAATTTAGTATGAAGGTGGAGTTGCTTTTCGTAGTATTTGTTCTTCAGCTTCTTGAATTTGTATACAATTTCGATCAACCAAGCAAGCAAATAATAGATGTACTGTGAAAGATGGGGGGTATGTGGTGGAAAGGGACGGTGGCGGTGGCGGGCGGCACCGTGAAAATAGGAAAGCAGTGCAGAAGGCTGTTTGAGTCTTCCGATGTTGGAATATTGTAAAGTTAGCTACACATCTTTTTTTGTTTCTTAAATAATTGTTTTCTATTATATGAATTATTTTAAGGAGCGGTCTGCCCAACAAATCATGTCATGTGTGACCAAATATTTGACTTTAATTTTAAAATATTAATCCATGTGATAGGTGATTTTATTATATATGTATTATTTTTTTAAAATAAATTATTTTAGTTCTCCATTACAATTTGATTCCTGGGGCGTAAACTTTGAAAAAATAACTTAAAATATTTATCATTAAAAGCATTTTTAAAATAATAACTTGATTAATTAAATGTAAACATAATTGGATTTGTAAAGCGTACGTACTAAGTAGCCCTCTCTGCAGATCGACTTCAACCCCATCGCGTTATTTCCTTATAAGGACATTGCAATGAATATTTATTAATTACTAATTACTTTTTTATAATATTATAATTTTTTATTTAAAAATATATTAGATATTTTAAGTATCTTTTAACAACTAATCAAATATTTACATACGAATACAAGAAAATATAAGAACAAACATGTTAAGTTAGAAATAATTATAATTTTAATAATATCCATCACTTCCACAAATGCATCGTTTGTCGTTACTGTCTATGTGTTCTTCTTTTCTAGCCTACAGGTTTAATAAATTTTTAGCAATTATTAAATTTAGAACTTTATATACAAATAAAAGAATGTATAAGAACAATTACTAATTTATTGCAGGTCAAATAATTTTTTTCGACTATATGATCCTAATAATGGTGAAGATATACCTTCTCACATGCATTAACGCAGAAGACGTGTGAAGGCAATTTGATCAATAAAAAGATTTATCTAACTGCAATAAAAAAAATTTTCTTGAATTTTTATTAATATAAGCATATTTGGTAAAATTTGACTAACTGAATGACTTATTTGTTAGACGGAAGCAAATCTCAAGAGTAGCTAGATGTGATTTTTCAAACTACAAGGGGTTTACGTGTAACTACACAAAACCTCCAAAGAGGTAATTTAATTATCCTATGATTCTTTTTTGTTATGAAGCTAACAAAAGCAACTATCCAATGACAGTGAATTTGCCACAACTAACCCTCGAATCTTGCTCGACGAATGCTTATAAATTGATGTGTTATTTTGGCAACACAAACTATCACACTAACAGTCACACTCTTATCTCTCTCATTTTTTGAGGTATTCTCAGTGATGGGTATACACATGCAACTCCTGCAAAAGGACCGAATTAACCTTCATTAAGGGCATTATAGTTATTTAGCGATCAGGATCCGCGCCTTTTGTAATGGGTCGGGTCGCGGAGGACCCGACCCGGGTCGCGCAGACTAATTGAAAACCCGGACAATGCCAGCCATTCGATCAGAACGCGAGCCAATGGGATAAGGCCACGTGGCCCCGTACATGATGTCCAACTGTGCTCTATAAATAGACCCGAAACGCCATAAATGAGGTAACTGCTGTGCATTAATTGAGCTCGAACTCTTAGATCGAATACATTTCTCTCGATCAACCTAACTTGAGCATCGGAGGGTCATTGTCGGGGACGTGCCCGACGAGCTCACGGTTCGTGTTTTATTCTCAGGGAACCCAAAATCTGATCTAGGAAGAGTTGGACTATCTACGTGGGATCGTCTCAGGAGATCGCTAATTTCGACCCGAATCACTCATTCTTTACACTTCATATGATTTTGTTTACTTCAATATTATTTTAGACTATTATTCTTACTTTAATTCGAGTTTTTCATTTATTTCTTCCATAAGAATATTGTTCACTTAAGTATCGAAACGCTAATTTTTATTTTTCGGTATATATTAGTCTCTCAATTTTTGAATTTTTTAAAAAAAAATTCGACCATTGTGGTGGTGCTGAATTTCGATACGCAATTTCTTTTAAGAACATCCTAATTAATTTTCGATTTTGAAATTTGAGGTTAGAATTTGGGAGTTGCGTGAAAATGTTGTTGTAATTTGCGTGCAAAATTGTAAAGAAATGGGAGTGTTTCATATTGAGGTGGTAGCTATGAGGCTAAATATGACCCCTTCAGCCATGGAGAATGACAACACTCACCCACAAAGGATGTGATGGATCACCAATTCCGTGGGCTATAGATGAGGACATTCATGCTAAAGTGCGAAATTACATTTTTAATCTCATGGATAGAAATTCAATGCTTTTAATTTTTAATTTGTTTTATGAAAATTCTAAAACAATTTTAAAATTGAAAAAAATTCGACATATTTAACTTTATGCTCTACAATTTTTTTTAGATGGTCCAAAAAAATAAAAAAAAAACTGGTCATATTTAATTCCATACCTAAGTTTTTGTAGAAAAATAGACGATAAGAACACGTAAAATGTCCCTATCTATCAGTTGTGTGAGCAATCAAGCTAATAAACACCCATATTGCACATATTTTGTTTTGTACAAAAATTTATACATGAGACTAAATGTGTCGAGTTTTTTTAATTTTTGGAACTAATTTGAGAATCAGAAAGCATATGACTAAATGTATTAAGTTTTTTTTTTAAAAGATTTTTAGATTATTTTAAAAATTTTGCAGCAAAAGACTAATTAGTAACTTAATTTGATATGCTAAATTAATAAAATTTTTTACATGAATTTTTTTTTTGTGTATTTATTGTACACATTCATTACTTAACTTTGAATATGTAAAATATCGTAAAATTCAAACTATTTAACTTTTACTCATAATATTTTATTTTACTATAATTAAATGTATAACTTCTTTTTTTCAATTTAGAAAATTTTAATTAAACTAATTAAAATGCAAAATTATTAGAAAATAAAAATCTTTTAACCTATATATATAATATAAAGACAATATTATCCAAATATTTAGTTATTGGGGGGCGGGCTGACATTAAAAATAGTTCAAAACCACAATATTATTTCTATACTTTTTGAAAAGTTAGTTGTTATTATATCATAAATTTCAATTATCAATAATTATTATACGTCAATTATTTATGTTAAACATATAAAATTAATTAATAATTACTTTTACAATATGATTTGCACGTTATTGATTTGATAAGATGGAATTTAATTTAAATAATAAAAAAGAAAAAGTATACGTCCAATGTATATGAGAATCATGTAACATATACAGTTCAAATCTATAAACTAATATTATTTATATTTTTAGTATAAATGATATGTGAATATTAAATATAATTTGATAATATATATATTTTGGTAATATATCAATTTAATCAATATATTAATATAATAAATAATAATAATAAATTATATTATTTCAATTAATATATCAATCTGACAAAAGATAATAATAAATTATAAAAATTTAATTGTTTACATAAAATAAAATAAGTTATTCATATAAAGTGAAATAAATGCCACACCGTCCAATAGAATCCCAGTCATGACGTCCAATTTTATCATTATGTTTCAATTTTCATATTTGCCTCATCCATCCATCACTTCCTTTGTGTGGTGTAAAGTGTAAAGCTTAATGAATTATTACATCAAAATTGCATTATGTTATTGTTACAATCACATCGTGCATTATTGGGTGTGTGTATCTACCATATTTGGAGAGAGAGAAATCTTAGGCGATTCGAGCATATTGAGCGGAACCCCAATATTGTAGCTAGTTTAATTGTGGAGGATGTTAGACAGCGTATACTTGGCATTACCTTAGCTAGCTCTGTTAGTTTACATGCACTTTATAGATTGTGGCGTATCCCTTAGCCTGTCGAAGGAAACACTACTTGAATCATGATTGTTACTATATCTTTTTCTATTTATGAAAATTACATTTACCGAAAAAAAATATCATATTTAAGTATAACTAATTATCATGGTTAAAAATAAATAGTTATTGACTATAATCATGCAACGGTTGTTGGCCATAATATCTGCAAGGGTGGCTAAAATATTTGCCATGACTTACGGATCTTAGCCATGACAAATGACTTTTTTGGTGAAAAATCTATGTTTTTGCATTGATGTTATTTAATCATGGTCGATAAATTTTACTTATCATTATTTTTAATAGATAATTATTAAAATTACAGTCAATAATCATTTTTTTTTTTTTGTATCTGTACAATATAATAACATAGTTTAACAGGGCATGAGCGATGTGATCAAGGCCAATATAGAATTAAATTCATTAATAGTTGAAGGGGTACTCATAGGCATATTATAACAACAATTTCATGTAATTCTAACGAGAAATTTAATACTGAAAATTTAAATTTGATATGAATTTTGGTTGTAAAAAATTATGAAAACTCTACTTGATGAAAAAATAAAACAAAAGCAAATCCATAAAAAACATCAATTTTTTTAATGATCAAGATTCACTAAAAACATAATTTCTTTTAATGTTCAGACTAATGAAGAATTTGTGAAGGAGTTCATGTATGATTTTGTTCGTCTTTGTGAAAATTTGTGGGTCTTTCTACAAAAATATCTACGACTTGTAATATTATCACAATTATAGAACCTTTTTTTCGAATTTGAATTTGTCCAGGTTGTTCGACATGCTTTCTTATAGTAATAACACAGGACATATAATTAATTTTACCGGAACCGAATCACTTGTTGATACTACATTTTAGACTTGGAAACTCAGTTCTTGCATCTTTGGAAGAGGCAAAATGGTGGGATGCGCCCTAATTTTTTATTTTTCCCAACTGTTTTTTAGTTCAGTTATTTATTGTTGATGATGAGCCCAACAAAAAGCCCCATAAGTAGGGGTCTTTGCAGCCCCCATAACCCCAATTTGACGATGTTTGCTTTCGTCTAATAAATAAGTTTTTCGTTAGTTAAAATGAATTGAATATGTTGATATTAATAAAAAGAATTAAATAAAAAATTATATTTATCCTTAATTGATATTACTGACTTATTGTAAGTCAAATAATTGTTATTCAAGGAACCAACTAGGGCATGAATAAAATATCCGATAGCATCACACATCAATTGTAGATAAAGAGTTTGGGTTTCATCAAATAAACGAGTCACACTTTTAGTGAGATTCGTATCTTTAAAATTAAAATTAAAAATATCTATCGCATAATAGAACATCGATCACATCTCATGTTGCATCAATATCCAACTTATGAAAAGTCCCTTGCTTGTGGAATTGTTAAGAGGGCTTAGATCCTAATAAAAATAATATTTATGACAAGTATATTTTTACTATTTTGTGAGTAGTCAAATATCTTTACAACTAAAATCCGCCATAATATGATAAAACGCATGCATAAGACGTAGCTAATTAATTCATGAATTTGGCCGTAATTAACTTCCCCTTTTTATAATTACAGAAACATCCCTAAGGGCATTTTTGTTTTTGAAAAATTATTTTAAAGGTTGACCACTTGATCTAGTTAATAGGGGTATTTTTTAATTTTAAAGGCTGTCAATGATAGTTTCTATCATTTTTTCAAGAGGTAGGAATTGTTTGTATAAAAAGAGCATAAATACATAAATATAAATGTTAATTATCCCTAAATATGATATATTTATTGGTGTCGTGAATGTAGAAAATACCAATAACATACCAAACGTGAAGAAACCTGAATTTTCCAACAAATCGTTCTACTTGCTTAAATTATTTCAGTTCTCCCCCCTCTTCCCAATAAACAGCAAACCTTGCAAGAAAGCCCCGCAAGAACAGTTAGCCATGGAAACTATAGTTCTATATCCTTCCCCTGGAATGGGCCATCTGGTTTCCATGGTGGAGCTAGGTAAATTCATCCTTCACCACCACCCTTCCCTCTCCATCACTATTCTCACGGCGCCGCCCTCTTTCAACACCGGCTCCACCGCCACCTACATCCGCCACATCTCCGCCACCGTCCCTTCCATCACTTTCTACCACCTACCCCCCATCTCCCTCGACCTTGAGCCCTTTTCTTCTGTGGAAGCAGTCATTTTCGAAATCCTCAACCAGAGCAACCCCCATGTCTGCCGCGCACTGGAAACCATTTCCCTCTCAGCCACCGTCTCCGCCTTCGTCATCGACTTCTTTTGCACCTGTGCTTTGCCTATTTCCGCCGAACTCAATATCCCTACCTACTACTTCTTCACTTCCGGTGCTTGCATTCTCGCGTTTTTCCTCTATTTTCCCACAATTCACAACACTTGCACCAAAAGTTTCAGAGATATGAACGAGCTTTTGCATGTTCCCGGGATTCCCCCAATCCCATCTTCTGATATGATTAAGCCGATGCTCGATCGAGACTCCACGGATTATGAAAGCTTGCTAAATTATGCCCAAAACATACCAAATTCAGCGGGAATCATTGTGAACACATTCGAAAGCCTCGAAACGAAACCTCTTAATGCCATACGAGAAGGCAAATGCAACCCTGGTGGCCATACGCCGCCGGTTTTCTCCGTCGGACCACTCTACCGAAGGTCAGGTCGTCAGGGTGGCGGCAGCGGCATCAATGATTGTCTGAGTTGGCTGGACAAACAACCAAGTAAAAGCGTTGTCTACTTATGTTTCGGCAGTTTGGGTTTGTTCTCAGCTGCGCAGTTGAAGGAAATAGCAGTGGGGTTAGAAAGAAGTGGGCAGAGGTTTCTATGGGTTGTGCGGTCGCCTCCGTCCGATGACAAGAGTAAACGGTATTTACCGCCACCGGAGCCGGACTTGGACACTCTTCTCCCGGCCGGGTTCCTGGATCGGACGAAGGACCGCGGACTCGTCCTGAAGTCATGGGCCCCACAGGTGGCGGTGCTGAACCACGAAGCAGTAGGCGGGTTCGTAACGCACTGCGGCTGGAACTCGGTGCTGGAAGCGGTGTGCGCCGCCGTGCCGATGGTGGCGTGGCCACTGTATGCGGAGCAGCAGATGAACAGGTTGGTGCTGGTGGAGGATATGAAGGTGGCCTTGAGGATGGAGGTGGCGGAGGACGATTTCGTAGCGGCGGAGGAGGTGGAGCGGAGGGTGAGAGAGCTGATGGAATCAGAGAAAGGGAGGGAAATACGGAAGGTGGTTGAAGAAATGAGCGTGGAGGGTAAGGGTGCAATGATGGAAGGAGGTTCCTCCATTGCAGCACTTGCGAAACTGCTCCAGTCCTGGAAATGTGTTTAATTACTGTTCAGATTTTCTTTATCATAAATATTATTTCTCTTTTATTTTAATTAATAAATTTATATATACTAAATATATCGAATTTATTTTATGTTCAAATAAATTATAACCACCCTCTCTCTATATATATTAAATGAATAAGAGATAAAATAAAGTTTGATATATAAAATAAAGAATTTGTGAAGGAGTTCATGTATGATTTTGTTCGTCTTTGTGAAAATTTATGGATCTTTCTACAAAGATATCCACGACTTGCAATATTATCACAATTATAAAACCTTTTTTTCGAATTTGAATTTGTCCACGAGATTGTTCGACATGTATGACATGCTCTCGTTCATTAAAATTAACTGAATTTGTTGATATTATCAAAAAAAATTGAATCATTGATTGACTTATTACTGACTTATTGCAAGTCAAATAATTGTTATTCAAAAAATGCTCCAAACCAACCAAGGCTCAAATAAAACGTCCGGTAGCATCACACATCAATTGCAAATAAATAATTTGAGTGTCTTATAAGTACTCCTAAGGCCTCATTTTCCAGACGAGTCACACTTTTAGTTAGACTCGTAAATATAAAGTTAAAGTGAAAAATATCTCTAGTCTCAATAAGACACCGATCACATCTAATGCTGCATCAATATCCAACCCCTGGAAAGTCCTTGCTTGTGGAAATGTTAAGGGGGTTTGGATCCTAACATAAAAATTATTTATGACAAGTATATTTTACTATTTTGTGAGTAGTCAAATATCTTTAAAACTAAAATTCGCCATAATTTGATAAAAACGTATGCATAAAACGTAGCTAATTAATTCATGAATTTGGCCGTAATTAACTTTCCCCTTTTTCACACTACATTCCAGTGCTTGCTTCTTCCATGCTTTTTCTAAACTTAGGGTAAAATTAATCTTCTTTTTTTTTTTCAAATTAATTTCAACATTATCCCTATTTTTTTAAGTGACTTCAAATTAATTCATTCAGGCCATGTAGCTGCCTAGCCCAGTTGTTATATACCCTGCTACGGGTAAAATACGTTTTTAGTCCCAAAAATAAAGGTAAAATTTATTTTGGTACCACAATTATAACATGTGCCGTTTTTAGTCCCATAAAACTAATAACCACGTATTTTTAGTCTAAAAAGTCAATGTATTAAGATTTTGGAACTAAAAAGGTATTGTTGGGACTAAAAAGACGTGATTTTAACTAAAAGCATCATCTACTATAATTGTTGTGATATCAAAAAAAATTCTGAGTTTATTTTATGGGAGTAAAAAAATTAATATTTTACCGTGGCTCTTATTATTCACACACTCTGTTCACTAAATTATTATCTAAATCAACCTATGAATTTGGAATTAAAATTATTTGAATTTAATGTTAGTTTGATTAATTAATAATTTAAGTATTAAGATATTAATAGTATTGGTTTTTATTTTTAGTTGGAATATTGCTGGAGAAATTCTTTTGTGTTGGCTATTAATATGAATGACGTAAATATATGTCTTATATTTTCTGTGACATTTATAAATATGTTTAAAGATAATGATATAAGCAAATAAAATAAAATCTGTAATTAATAAAAAAATTCATTGATGTCATAAATATAGTAACTTCAAAAATAACAAACATAATAAATATATGGACAATTTATTTTTTTGGAAATACTTAACTCAATATGTGCTGAAAGATTTTAAATAAAACAATCATACAATATATGGAAATTAAAATAAAATAATCACACCATATAAGTTCAAGTAAATACTTTACGTATAAAAAATTATTTCAAACTAAAACAGCATCAATCGCGACGGGCTACCAGTGACATCAACGTCACCGGTTCCATTCACAAATCAAATTTAATTTACTTCTCTTTCTATGAAAAATTATTACCTAAGTCTGTTCAAATCCAACTAATTAAATAATAATTATGATATTTGGATTTTGCCCTAATCATGGCTAAGAAAATGCTTTGGCTAAGTTTTTTAAAAATATCTTATAAGTTTTAAGAAAAAAAAAACTTAGCCAAACACCCTCTTAATTACACCATGTCCATTATGTTTATAAGATGTTTTAGGAGCTTATAAGATGTTGAATCTTGTTTTAAAAATAGACTCTTAAACTGTTCGAATAAATAAGATGTGAAAACATCTTATAAGATATATGATGTTTGTCATAATAAGGTCTTTAATTGATAAAATGACTAAACGGACATGATGTCGTTAGAATAAAAAAAGTTGTTAATTCTAGTGGAATATTAATATAGATATATAATTGATATTTTTTTTATTAATGCAATAATTATTTCTAGTCGTATAATTTATAATGTTTTGAATTTATATTTTTCAGTAAATATAATATCATAACCAATCTTATTTTTATTTAACCTTTCATAATTTATTATGAAATAATAAAGTATTTTCTCTTTGTTGAATATTAAAAAACTTAAATAACAAAAGAAGTTTTTAAATCCTAAAGTGTGTGTGAGAGAGAGAGAGAGAGACGAGTGTGAGTGAATGAAGATATTTTTGTTTTATAACATATTAATTTTATAAAAAAAGGTTAGAAAAATTAATTTTTTTCTCAAAGAGCTTATATATATGATCAACAACATCTTATTTTGAAATTTTACAAACACTTTAAAAATAAATTAGTCAAACAAATATTTAAAACTTTTAATCTCTCAAATATCTTATAAAATATTTTGAGGAGATTATAAATTTAGGCAAAGATGTGTAGTTTGTAGCTGCTTAAATTCGTTCACTTTTATCTCTTCATTATAAAACACAAAGGTTGCAAGAAATACTGCAGGGCAGAAAACAGCCGGGGTCGGGTGAAAGTTGCATGGAAACTGTAGTTCTATATCCATCCCCAGGAATGGGGCATCTGATTGCCCTAGTGGAGCTAGGAAAACTCATCCTCCACCACCACCCTTCCTTCTCCCTCCACATCCTCATCGTCCTACCATCTTACTACACCGGCTCGACCGCCGCAAACTATAGTTCTATATCCTTCCCCTGGAATGGGCCATCTGGTTTCCATGGTGGAGCTAGGTAAATTCATCCTTCACCACCACCCTTCCCTCTCCATCACTATTCTCACGGCGCCGCCCTCTTTCAACACCGGCTCCACCGCCACCTACATCCGCCACATCTCCGCCACCGTCCCTTCCATCACCTTCCACTACTTGCCCCCCATCTCCCTCGAACTCGACTCCTTTCCCTCCACCGCATCAGTCACTTTTGAAGTTCTCCACCGGAGCAACCCCCACGTCCGTCGTATCCTGGAGAGCATTTCCCTCTCAGCCACCATCTCCGCCATCGTCATAGACATGTTCTGCACATGTGCTCTGCCAATCGCCGCCGAACTCAATATCCCTACTTACTACTTCATGCCTTCCGGTGCTTGCGATCTCGCGCTTTTACTACACTTTCCCACACTTCACAACGCCACCACTAAAAGTTTCAGAGATATGAACACGATTTTGCATGTACCCGGGATTCCCCCACTCCCATCTTCTGATTTGTCTGACCCGATGCTTTATCGAAACTCCATGGATTATGAAAGCTTGCTAAATTTTGCCCAAAACATACCAAATTCAGCGGGAATCATTGTGAACACATTCGAAAGCCTCGAAACGAAACCTCTTAATGCCATACGAGAAGGCAAATGCAACCCTGGTGGCCATACGCCGCCGGTTTTCCCCGTCGGACCACTCTTTGCCAGCGAAGATCGTCATGATTGTCTGAATTGGCTAGACAAACAACCAAGTAAAAGCGTTGTCTTCTTATGTTTCGGCAGTTTGGGTTTGTTCTCGGCAGCGCAGTTGAAGGAAATAGCAGTGGGGCTAGAAAGAAGTGGGCAGAGGTTTCTATGGGTTGTGCGGTCGCCTCCGTCCGATGACAAGAGTAAACGGTATTTACCGCCACCGGAGCCGGACTTGGACACTCTTCTCCCGGCCGGGTTCCTGGATCGGACGAAGGACCGCGGACTCGTCCTCAAGTCATGGGCCCCACAGGTGGCGGTGCTGAACCACGAATCAGTCGGCGGGTTCGTAACGCACTGCGGCTGGAACTCGGTGATGGAAGCGGTGTGGGCTGCCGTGCCAATGGTGACGTGGCCGCTGTACGCGGAACAGAAGATGAACAGGGTGGTGCTGGTGAAGGAGCTGAAGGTGGCCTTGAGGATGGAGGTGGCGGACGACGATTTCGTTGCAGCGGAGGAGGTGGAGCGACGGCTGAGAGAGTTGATGGAATCAGAGAAAGGGAGGGAAATACGGAAGGTGGTTGAAGAAAAGAGCGTGGAGGCGAGAGCTGCAATGAGGGAAGGAGGTTCCTCCATTGCTGCAATTGGAAAGCTGGTGGAGTTGTGGAAACGTGCTTAATCTAATTTTTTTATTTAAATGACACTTGATCCAATAAAATCAAATTAATATATAATAAGTGTAATATATTATTTATGATTGATTATTTTTTATAAATTATAAATTAATTACACTATAAGTATATCATATTTACTATACAATTAGTTCAAGTTCTAATAAACCTGGCTTGAGTATTCCAACTTTGAAAACTTTTTATAATCAATATGATTGCTCTTTAACTTTATTAAATAATGTATAAAAATTATTATTTATTTATTCGAAGAGATAATTATGTTTAGTGTGTATATGATATACTTGAAATTAATATAATCTAATCCGAATCTATGAATTAATGTTATTTACATATTTATTATATCATAATAAAAATGTAATTAGGTGAAAGTTAAAACATAAGAAACGAAATTAAAATATTGTGATGGGATTAATTGATTTTAGGAAAATATATGATGGTCCCAATTAAGGACGAGTCATTGTAGGAACATGTCACACAAAACTATGACAAACTCTGAATTGTTCTGATAATTAACGTATAAATTCTGAGTGTCGTTTGACTTGTAGTTAAGCATGTATGTTGGGTAGGATTCACTACTGGATTCACCATTTATGTAGAGACTTGGATATTCATACATTTTTGTGATAGTGCCCCGTTTACAAAATGTTGTGGCGGGGCAGGGACGACCCAGTATTGGGCTTCAATGTGCCCAAATTTGTTATCTTGGCTTGCTTTTCTGAAATGGCCTTCAAATGTCCATTATATCCCCGTGTTCCTTTATACAATTTGCAATCTTACAAATCTGTTACATTTCCCATTTGTTGTTACGTCGTCTTCTTATTCCTTGTACTTTTGCTCATCAATTCTGATGTAGGTCGCTCAAAATCAGAATATTCGGATCGGGATCGCTAGATCGTTGTACACACTTTGGGGAGGGGTCCGATAGGGGGTGACGTGGCGCGCCATCATTGGAGCCACGTGTAATGCATACAGAGGGTACCGTACCGATATAAATACCCGCATTTATGATATTTCAGGCATGCTTTCTGGACCTATTTTTACCGCCAGTTCATATTCTAATTTGATCCCATTACCTATTTTCGACCTTACCCTTTCTAACTTAGGCATCGGAGGGCCATCGCCGAGGGCTTCTCGGCTAGTCTGACGTTTGCTGTGTTCTCAGAATCCACTCCAGGTAACTTAAAAGAGGGATTCAGCGATCACGACCCAGCCACACGATCTAGCGACCCCGATCCGGATATCCTGATTTTGAGCGACCTACATCAAATTCATACGCTTGCTCTGCTGCTTCGCTTTTTCTTGCTCAAACTTGTTTTCTTTTTCCTAGTTATCTATTTCCCACCCAATTTCTTGATTCTTTCTTCTGTAAGGTTTTCATTCCATATCTCAATAGCTCCTTTGAAACAACTTCATATAACCTAAATAAGGTAATCCCAATAGTAACGGACAAGACTTTTTGACGGGAAAGACTTACTATGGAAGGACTTAGTGGTAACTAGATATTTTAAATTATATTGGATAATATGTTTTTTCTTATTGGTGCACAGAAAAGTAAAAATACTTTTACTTAGGAGCTTATAAACGCCAAATTTGGTCGAACAATTCTCGGCCTCTATACTACTAATCCCCTAATTCCTCTCGTTTTCTCTCCTTGTTTCGTTATCTATTCTCTACCACGAGTGTATATATTAAGATATAACTGTGTTAACGCACCAGTATCATAATTCACTTTCAAAACCCATACACGACTTTAATTATTTGCCAAGACAACTAGACATCTGGATCGATTAGGTAAAGCAATTAAGTTGAACTAGAAATGAGAAGATTGAAATTTAAGTTGGAAGTTGCAGTAAGGAAGCATGGAGTGATAGAAAAGGGGCGGCCATAATTGCACCGCGTTGGTTCACAGATTTGATTTCAACTTTAAAATAATTTTTGTCTTTTCAATCAATTTCAAGTTAGTCCCTCCAACAATTAATTTTCCATATTATCACTATCAAACTTTTTTTCTTTTTACAATAAATTATTTTAGTTCTTCACTTTTCCTTTTTTTTTTTTATTGCAATTTGGTCCCTCATACATTAGCTTAGAAAACAATAATCATTTTAATTGAATAAATGTTTATTCAAATGTTTGTGTATATTTACATCTATTTTTTTTTTAGAAATTACTTATTGTTTTACAAATATATGTTAATTGGATATACCCATTCCTTCAATATTTTAGCTGACATATTTATTTTTTTTAATTTATGCTCTAATTTTAAATGTTTTTATATTTTAATATTTTTGCTCTATTTTTTTTGTTCAAACTATTTTCTCCAACTTATTCATTTAATTTTTTTATTTGAAAAATTCAATTAGTTCATTAAATTCACAATAGTTATATTAATATATCATTCCACAAGTTATTATTTGCGGGACAACAATAAATTATTTTAATTAAAATGATTATATTTTTCTAAGTTTAAAAATAAAAGGGCCAAATTATAATTAAAAAAATAAAAAGTTAATGCATGATTTTATGTAAAAAAAAAAAAAAGAATTTCATAAGGGTAATATAGAAAGACCACTCATTCGAGGTACTAATTAAAAAAATATAGACTATTTTAAAATTAAAATAAAAATCAGAGATTATATGAATTTTACCCCAACTTTTACTATTAGCAACTTTTTCTGAAAATCACTTGAATTCATCACTTTTAAAAAATACAAGTTTTTGCAAACATTGCTGAAAATAGAAATTGTATTATAATTTAATATTTATAATTTTATTAATAAGAGACAGAAGTTGGTAGAGTTGAGAACAATATATAATTTTTAATTTAAATCAACTTAATGTAATCAATTCAAAAATAAAAATATTATTTTTAATTTATTTTCAATAATAAGTTGATAAATCTTTATTTTCAGTACATCCTAATTTGGGGTTTAGCTTTTCACATGGGATTAATTTAATTAATGTATTAAAAATTACTATAAAATATTTAGTTACTTTAATTAGTTTAAAGTGGAAAGTTAGCTGAGGCACGACTCACGAGCCGAGGGCGCCCTGCCTTGAATAGAAAGGTAGTATACTATAGATACAAGGACAAAAGGAAGCCAGCCAGCCATTCCCATTCAACAGAAAATCAGACATCACCATCCTCTACAAAATCACTCTCTTGCTTTTTCAGAATCAGGAGATTATGGAAGACACCGTTGTCCTCTACACTTCGGCAGAGCACTTGAATTCCATGTTAGTGCTGGCCAAATTCATTAGCAAACATTATCCCTCCATCCCCCTCCTAATCCTTTGCTCCGCCCCCGAGTCCGCCGCGGCTTCCGTCGCCA